>NC_069713.1:31068928-31221428 GCF_027358585.1 Pangasianodon hypophthalmus
ACATATGGAAGTTTATAATATGGAAGTCTGTCATGTTTAACAATTGTTTTAATAACAATTACATAAATACATATTAAAAAAAAAAAAAAAAAAAAAAGCGATGTTGTACAAGTCCCTGTGAACGAGCTGTTACTATAGAAACGATAACTGTTATGAACGTATAATCAACACCTTCTGACCAATCAGGATTGAGAATTCAACAGCTCTGTGGTATAATATGGAAGTCTGTCATGTTTATACTTCACCCCCTTTGCACAGACCCCTGACCTGGACGGAGGAGCGCGCTGAAGGCCTGAGCCGTGGCAAACGCATCCACCTGCGCTTCAGCACCTGCACGGTGACCGAGCTGCCGGCTGGAGTCCAGGAGCCCGTGGGCATCTTCATGCAGGACATGGTGCTGTTTGGGAGCAAGCTGCAGGGCACCGTGCCGCCCGAACAACTCCAGGCCGAGCGGAGTCGCATCCTTCACTGCTTCAAGCTGGCTGAGGACATCAGGCGACTCTGCCAGGACACGACAGCCTGAAATTACTCACGAGAGAGGGACAGCGAGACGGCTCAGGACTTCACAACACACACACTTAGCACAGAGTTCTCTGTATCAGGGTTTCTATCGATTCGCCGTTACACAAGTTGTGAATTTATGCACAAATAGGCTTGGCCAAGCTGAAAAAGTTGCAGTATTAATAATAAAAAAAAAAAAATAGATTGCTTTCAATAATGACGTGGTCTCTGGATGGTTGCATCTCAAACATAGCGCAAGTGAAATTGTTTATTTTTAATACAGACTATTTGATAGCTACGTTTTCCCGTAGCTCTGATACAAAATTAAAGATGAAACTTTAAAAACAGTACATCAGGGTGATGTATGAATTAAATCTTTAGCTGTTTTTTTTTTTTTTTTTTTTTTTTTAAAAAACCTTAAACCTTTTAGAAAAGCTCAGTCTCCTCCTGTTGCGCTTTAAGTAGAAGATTGTATGACGTATAAGCATCCTTTGTGACCACTTCTTAGATATTTTTTAAAAAAAAAATAAAAATTAGCAATTGGTTTCCAACATGTGCTATGTAGTGAGCGTATATAGTGAAGGAGAAGCCTATTATTATTATTATTATTATTATTATTATTATTATTATTATTATTATTATTATTATTATTATTATTGCACCATACTGTTGTAGGACGTACAGAAAAAAAAAAAATACAGAATAATATAAATTTTTTAAATTACTGAGACACACACAAAGTCAGTGCACCGTATCATGATCCTGTATTTAGGTCACATACATAACATAACATCCGTCTAGCTATAATACAACATATACAATATTTATATGGTTTATATTTAGCCTCATTGGTGAGTTTTCAACTTTTTATTTATAGACGTTCCTTCACTTCAAGCAGAAGAGCCCAAGTCCAGTCCTGGAGTGTCTGGCGAGAGTGCAGCACGGTTCCATCTCCTGCTCATACACATCTCATGGAATGGACAGGAAGTTAGAGATTAATTAGCAGGGTTTAGCTCTGCAGGATATCATTTGCCTGATTTTTAACAAATAATTTGGCGAGAAATCAAATTTGCGTAATTTCCACTTTCCCCAAATGTTGTCAATCAGCCATGGTGTGTTATGTTTACTTTTTTTAGTTTTAGATTAGAGCCACAATGCGCTCACAATCCAGAAAAAAAAACTTAATGCAGCTAAGTGTTGTAATATGATCATCGGGGAGGCCATCTTGGACAACCAGAATCTCTTTGTTTCATTTCAAAGCTAAATAGATGATAATCTGAGACACCCTGCTCAAGGCTCATGGAGTGTCTGATTGCTTTTGTGCACTTTTCTGGCCACAAGCTTCAGAATCATGTACATCCATGAGTACATAACTCCAGCCATTGATTTCCAACGAAAAAAAACTACTCTACACTGCGACAAGGAGGAGATCACTGAATTCATAAAGGTTCTCTCTCACATCTTTAAAATTTATACGAGGATTTTTAGCAAGTTAATGCGATTGGTCGTTCTTGATGTCAATCAAACGAGCTCTTGCTGTGAAAGTAGTCAGGTCTCGGCCACGTTTATCGACAAGGCTTACCAGATGATAACATCGTTCCACTCTGTATTCAAATGCATGAATCTAGGAGCTTCCTGCTAGTTTGCAAAAAAGAGTAAATGTAAATAAATATTAAATCAAGAAGTCATCCGAGACAAATTTATGAGGTGCGGAAGTGCGTATAAACAGCCCATCGGATTGAAATCCGCAAGATCCTGAAGCTTGTGGCCAGAAAAGTGTACAAACTATATCAGCTTGCTTGATTGACTGCATTGAAGATGAAGGAGAAATAGTGTCCATTTGACTTTTTGGCCAAATGAATGTTATTTGAACCAGGCAGCAAGATTTAAACCAAATGGCTAAAAGATCCAAAACATCCTTAACCCTTTAAACTCCCAGAAGCCATCCTCACTGTACTTACTGTAACCTTTAAGATGAATCTCTGAATAATAATCTAGGCATTCAAGGGGTTAAATCCTATCTGTGGAAATGCTAACGTTCGCTTGTTCTTATTTACATTTGTGGGTGACGTGACCGGAGAGACAATGTTGCAACTTTAAATCCTTTGAGATTTTTTCTTTCCTCTCTTCAATAGATTTTTAGATGATACAAAAATACTGTTCATAAACCCAGAATAATAACTTAAAAAGCGAGCTATTTACAAACTGAGCCGCCGAAAGAAGTTACGATAACGTCTTCGAAAAGGACATCCCTCGACTCTTTCACCACCAACACCAGCACTGGCTTTATTTATTCCTGAATAAGAAGGAAGTGATGGATGTGGGAACTTTTTTTAAAAGTACCCCTGAACATATAATAGGTTGTTTCGATTAATCTATGTGGAACAATTTGAATGCTCAAAAACTTCTGAATGTTTGACGCTTATTTAAAAAAATAAAATAAAATACCCGGATCTGTGAATAAACAGAAATATGTAATTTAGGAATTTAGAAAAGTCCCAATTTTCACCGAGACAGCTAGCTAACTGCTAGTAAACTAGCTCGCTCGTCACGAGTAGACACGAGTTTTTGGGATTTTAATATCCGAGTCTTGATCGTCATATCCTCAGATTTATTTGTTCAACATCAAAATTGTTCACCACTAACATTAGCCAAGTTAACTAGAAGTTTCCGGGTGTCACTATCTAATCTAATCTAATCTCCGACGTGATTGGTCGAAAGCCACGTAGCTTATTCAGTGACTCATCACTGAAACTGAGCTCATGTGACAAATCCTGAATCAGAGTTTCACAGAATTACTAAGAAAATCTGCTTTAAATGAAAAAAAAGGAGATTTTCTTTTTTTTTTTTTGATGTTTTGACCCAAACGCACATCCATGTGGCATTAATTTTTTTTTTTTTTTTTTTTTTGAGTACTTTAACAGAAATCTTGGGTGGTTCAGAAAATCTGTGATCATCTAAATGCTCCAGAACGTATGTCCCTGTGCATCATCAACCAACTGGAAATCTTTAAAAGAAAAGAAAAAAAAAAAAAAAGAGACAAAAAGTTAAACAAAGATATTAAAAAAAAAAAATAATAGAAATAATAGAAATGTCCTGGATTAGTATACTGTACAAAGTCTGTTTCCAGTCTCAGGGCGAGAGAAGAGGAATGGCGCTGAACGTTCTCCATGAGCAAACAGATGAGAAAGGAGAGCGGTGAAGGAAAAAAAAAAAAAAAAAAAAAAAGATGCGTGTGCTGCCATCACTCTCACGTAGACTTCTGTCTGTAGTGGAGAGTCAGGTCTCCGCCGCTCTTCCAGATAAAATACTTCACTGTTCTCAAGTCCATGTTTGGATCCAGAACCTAAAGAAGGTGTAAAATAATGAAATGAAGCACGTTTGTACTGATCCAAAAGCAGGTTAAATGTGTGTGTGTGTGTGTGTGTGTGTGTGTGTGTGTGTGGGGAGACCTGGTCCTGGCACATGAGTTCGATTTTCTCCTCGGCGAGCATGGCCATGTCCTCTTCCTTCTCCTGCTCTCCGGGTTTCTCCGTTCCCGATGAGCTTGTGGTCTGAGACTCCGTGTCCAGGTTGATGATCTTCTCGTAGACGTGCTCCATCACCTTCCTCACCTGCAGCATGTCGCTGGCCGACAGACGGTCCCTAAACACGCCAGGGGAGCGTTAATGCACCATGAGCCGTGCGCCGGCGTACACGTGAACACGTGTCTTAGTCTAACAGAAAATCCCTCCAGACAGTTTGAGGATATTGGAGTTTGGTTGTGTGAAGCTTAGATGGATTCAGTTGAGCTTCTCTAGCTGTAGCTACTCTAATTAAATATGACAAACTGAAATGATTCGTTTACTGCTTTGATATTTCAGTAAACATCTCTATCACACAGCACCAGTTGCTCTCTCAACATTATTTTTTTTTTTTTTTTTACACAAAATGTAAATTAATTACTACAGAAGCCCCATATGGACATATCTTGAAATAACGAGATAATAATTGAAAAATAACAACATAGCATCTGGAAATAACGAGATAACTCAAAACAAGAGCATAACATCTTGAAATAACGAAATATATCAGAATAATGTCTAGAAATAATAAGATAACTAAAAAAAACAAATCTTGAAATGATATAACTCGATAACATAATAGCTTAAAATAACGAGATAACTCAAAATAACAACATAGCATCTGGAAATAATGAGATAGCTCAAAATAACTGAATAATATTTTGAAATAACGAAATATATCAGAATAACATGTCTTGAAATAATAAAATAACTCAGAAAAACAAATCTTAAAATGAGATAACTCAATAACAGCATAATAGCTTGAAATAATGAGATAATAGCTCAAAATAACATCATGTCTTGAAATAACAAGATATCTCAAAATAACATCTTGAAATAATAAGATAACTCAAAAAACATATTGAAATGAGCTAACACAATAACAGCATGATAGCTTGAAATAATGAGATAATATCTTGAAATAACAATATAACTCAAAATAACATTTTGAAATAATAGCTCAAAATAACGAAATAATTAAAAATAACATCTTGAAATAATGAGATAACTCAATAACATTTTGAAATAACGAGATATTAAATCAAATGAGATGAGATCTCAAGGTAAAATACTGACATCCTATCTCGTTATTTCAAGATAGTAATAAATAATACGAAATATTATAAAAGCATTAATTAATAATAGTCTTATTAATTCTTATTGTAATAAAGTGCACAGTGTTTTGAGCCTTACTTCTTGAGCGTTTTGGCCCCGGAGGATGAGTGAGGCTGCAGGTAGAACGGGATCTTGTTGAATTTGGGCATGTTTTTCTACAACACGAGACAAAAACCATCAAAGCGCATTAGTCACTTTTGTAACATGGAGATGACAAAAGCAAAAGAAAAAGCATCCGATCATATAAACAAGTCTTTAAGACTTCATATGTGCAAGTAGAAAAAGTTCTCTGAATGAACACATGTAATTTATTCCTTTTTTTAATCTATTTACTAATTACATTTTTTTAAAAATGGAGTTCATTATTCTAAATCATACTTCATTAATTTCACATTTTTCTGTAGATGAACAATAAATCATGTTTTAGTGTATAAATAGTGCACTTTGTTCACTAATATTACACCCTATGTAGTGAGCATATAGTGAACTACGCTATTTCAACTTGTTTAAGAGAGAATTGCAAAACATCGTAGCTTAATGCGAGAACGAGGGAATGAGAGTAAACACTTACGTCGACAGTAATGTCAATGACCCACTGTGGAACGGTTTCATTCAGCAGCATGGACTCCGTTTCTCCACCCGAGTCTCGACATAATAACCTACAGGGAGACAAAGACAAGCGTTTCAACACGACTGCTCAGATTCCTATGCATTTAAAGCTTGAGTCCAAATGTTACATCAATATTTACTCGGGGGAAAGTTACACATATTCAGAGTTGGGTTACACACACGTGATCCATTTTCTGGGTGTTCAGACTGAGATTCAGATTCTACAAACCGCCTGCGTGTAGCTGCTCGGAGGTTGCCAGATTTTGCTTGAGTAGATGTGACGGAGACAGGGTTTTTATTAGTACCTTTAAACACAAGCACTCACCTTTTAACCTGAAAAAAATCAGGGATAGAAAATGCGGACTCTGAAAAGGAACTGCGGGTTTTTTTTCTTTGCAGCTAAACATGATACGATCTAACGTAAAAAAAATCAAAGTGTTGAAATAAACATGTAACAGGAGTCTAGTTTATTGCCAATATATTGCTGCACTTCGGTCTGTACTTCAATATGACAATCTGTGCACAATTCTGGTACTGAAGGTCTTTTCTGATGTTGGTAAACAAACGAGAAGCGTGCATGTTAAATTGTTAATGCTGAATTAATCAAACAGGCACTCACGGAAAAACTGGGATTACCTAAACAGCGTCCTTCCCCCTGCCTCGCCGAAGATTACCGGAGTGTGTGGAGGCACCTGGAAATAGCCGTTGCCTTTCTGAAGCCGGTTCTCCTGCTCCCCGTTTACTACAGAAGCACAGAAACGCAATGCTGTTACCAGTGAAAAGCCAGTCAAACCTTCAGGAAACCTGGTTTTGATGAGACAAGAGGCTTTACCGTGATTAACTTCTCCTTCTTCTTCTTCCATCGGATTGATGTGTGTTCGAGGCCAGAACTCGAGCAGAGCCTGGAGCAGCAGTCCTCCCAGATTCACTGTGCGAAAAAAAAATAATGTATCCGAACCAGCGAATGAATATAAACCTCTGCTGTCAGAGCTGCTGTTATTTGAAATTAATCAACCCCTTCTAATCAACCGTGGTTAGCATAAAAGTACATGAATTAAGTTCAGTCGAAAATCAGCTGAGAACTTACGCTTGGGGTCCGATCCATCCGGACTTGTGAATCCGGCGTCTTTGGCAGACACCCAGGCAGCAAAGCAGTCGCTCTCGTCCAAGGTGATGGTCAGCATCTAAGCGGCGACAAAATACGTTACATGTTGCAATTTGGTTCCAGACAATGACACTCTCAAGCGAACACTCACCCCTGTTTTAAGGTCCACGGAAAACCAGTTGGGCACGTAGACCATCTTGAAGCGCTTCTTTATCTCCTCGTCGAACTCCACTTTGCCGAGGTCTTCCCCTTTACACGCCTAACAGAGTCAAACACACCGTCAAGCCTTGACAAACATAACGCGAAAAAAAATCACGATTTAACCTAAATCACGAGGAGCTGCGTCGACCTTGAGCACATCCCAGAATGCCACGTTGTTGTTGGTGTCTTTGGTGAGGATGTGTCTCTTGTCGTTCAGGATGTGACACTGAATTATGCTGGCACCACCTGCAAGCGCAAAAAAAAAAAAAAAATTAAGTTCTGCGTACGAGTGAATGTCCCAAAATTAGTTGTTATTTTTAGTTATAATGCAACATTGGAATATTGGAAATGAAATATTTTTTATCTAAATCTTATATTCGCTCATGACAAAGACTCATTTTTTTTTCTTGACCCCAAACTTTTGATCTGATTGTTCAGGCGCGGAAAAAAAAAAAAAAAGAGAGAGTGTGTTAGATCACTAAACTGATCTCAGAGAAATGTCACGCTGCTAGAGCTTTCTCTGATAGGAAATGACCTTGAGTCTTGAGTTTACCTTTAATGGCCTGCTCAGGCTGTGTACACAGTGGGGTCAGCGGGGCGCTGCAGTCGTTGTCGTAGTCTCCCGACGCTCGGAAGTTGTGCATTCCCTTCAGAGACTGGTGAAGAAAGAGCATGCGTGAGCTTATATTTGTAAGGTATAAATCACTTAAAGGTGTGCTGTTATAGGAAAATAATTTGTTACTATAGAAGCGTATTAAAACGAGAGCTAACCAATCAGATTCGAGAATTCAAAGGCGCTGTGGTGTAAAAAGCATTAATAATTAATATTAGACTTTAATGTTAATGTGTCTGAAGAGCTTTGAGCAGGCTGGATGAAGAAACTGGAGGAGCAGTACCCATTTGTTCACGCAGGATTTAGTTGTGGACACCCAAATGGCAGGAGGAGGGTCTGCTGATCGGTCCAGCTCCATCTGAACACGCAGCAAAAAGAGATGAGACAAAATACAAGGTTCAGTTAAACACACACACACACACACACACACACACAACTAATTCCCAGAAACAGTTATGTGAAAACATACGCCTTATAATCCTGACAGATTATCCTAAAACGACTGGGACATCACACACTTTCTGCAGGTAATTATGGTGAATGAATTATTAGAGATTAAACACGGCCCAGGATTTAACTTGTTTCAAACTGAACACACACCAAAACACACACACACACACACACACACACAAAACAGGTGTTTCAAGGCTTCAGCAATCGCAACTCTGCCGATTTCCTTTTTCCTTGTCTACATGCTTGTGGTCATCCTTCGAATTTACGTTCTACGGATACAAGTTCGTGCTTCACTGTCTGCTCATTTTCTTTATCTACTTCCTTTATCTTTTCATACTAATTTTCAGACAGAAATTTTAATAAAAACATTACAATAAAAATGATGATATGACTGAACTAAAAAACTATTACGTGGCAAGAAATTTGTATCTTTTGGATTAATATCTTTTGTGCCAACCACCAGCCATGGTTGCAGATTAATAGCTGCCCTTCATTCATTCATTCATTCATTCATTCCTTCAGCCACCAGGTGGCACTAATGTGTGAAAAGCTTTTAAAAAAAAAAAAAAAAAAAAAAAAACATCAGGGTGCAGCTGAATTAAAGAGAAACACATTAGTCCCGTCACTCACTCTGAGAACAGGAGCCTTCTCTTCGCATATGAGCACGCGGATGTCTGGGTTGCGCAGGTCCGTACAGTAGACCTTGCGGTCGCGACCTCCTGAGTAGACGTGTGTGAAGGCTTCGTTGGCCTGCAGCGCCCACACGCCCTCATCATGGACCCGGTACGTAGCGATGCAGCGCTGCTGACCCAGAGACCACAGTCGTATCGTACCGTCCGAGCTACCGGACAGACACTGGATATACGAACAGATACAACACAAAATGGTTGAACACTGTAAAAGAAAGCTTCCTTCCAAAAAAAAATAATAATAATAATAATAATAAGACAGGCTGCTGAGGGCACACACATACCTGAGTACCGTCTCTGTTTAATAATAATGATTTCACATTGTCTGTGTGTCCTTTCAGCTTCATTAGTTTAGCACATGTCCGTGGATCCCAGACCCTCAAGACCTGCCCAAAAAAAAAACAAAAAACTAATGAACATAAACTGTTCCTGTTCCCGGCACATCACCAGCTTTGATGTGACAGATGTTGGTGTAGCGTACAAACTGTAAAACACTGAATAAATAAACACCGTTTGCATGCTACGTAGTTACACTAAACCTAAAATGTTAACAAAGCTACTAATTAAAGAAAGCTAGCCCTCATGCGCTTTAATTCACAAACGGCAAAATTACAGTGCTTGGCCCCCTAAACTAGGCTTTAAACTATGTACGGAAAACTGTTTGAAGGTCTGGAAAAAAAAAAAAAAAAAAGAAAAAGCCATTTCTCGAACCTTTTCTGTTGATCCTGAGACGATGACGGTGCCCAGCTGGTTCATAGCAAGGCTGTAGATCGAGTCTTTGTTCCCACTCAGAGAGGAAGCTGCAATGAAAACGAGTCAAAATGATCAAATTATATCAGTCTGATTACACTATAACGTGTTGAAATAACAGGTTAAGAATCGTTAGTATACGACTTTATTTACATCATATTAACCGGAATGAAATGCAATGAGTATTAAAAAAAAAAAAACAATCAGATCGAAATTCCCAAGAGGAAGTTCACTCACTGGTGACCGTGTTATTGGAAGCGGTCAGAGCCGTGAGCGTGTTTACGTCCCACAGAAAGATCTGTCTGTCCAGCCCAGCCGACGCCACCAGCTCCTTGTCTTTCGCATAAGCCAGAGCTTTGACGTAGTCCTAGGCCACAAAATATCATCATCATCATCATATCACATCACATCAGAAATTATAGAACTTTATACATAATAACTAAACAATGTGTGATTTGTGTGTGGTTTATATAAACAGGACTTGGCTGGTTAGGTCCTACCTTATGAGTTCTTAACGTGGACATGCAGAAGCCCTTATGTGCGTTCCACACTTTAACTGTAGTATCTGATGACGCTGAAATCACTACAGGGGGGGAAAAAAAAAAAGATGTAACCCACATCAGAGGATTTGAGCAACTGGTGAATCTAAAT
Source organism: Pangasianodon hypophthalmus (assembly GCF_027358585.1). Lineage (NCBI taxonomy): Eukaryota > Metazoa > Chordata > Actinopteri > Siluriformes > Pangasiidae > Pangasianodon > Pangasianodon hypophthalmus. Next base: position 31,079,180 of record NC_069713.1, read on the forward strand.
AAGTCACTCAGCAAGTCAAGTAATACGTCATTAAATCAGGAAGAGGTCATTAAGTCTGTAAATAAGTCAGTCATTAAATCAGTCAGTCACTCAATAAATCAGTAATAAGTCTTTAAGTCAGTAGTTAAGCTAGTCAGTCAGTAAACTGGAGCTGTATCATGGCTGACCTCGTGCTCTGACTCCAGCTTCCTAACTAGCTGGGATATGCGAAGAAAAGTATTTCACTGTGCTGTAATGTATATGTGACAAATAAAGCCTTCTTCTTCTACTATAAATCAGTAATAAATCATTAAGTCAGTAGACAAGTCAGTCATTAATCAGTAAGTCAGTTAGTAAGTCATTATGTCAGAAAGTCAGTCAGCACTCAGTACGTCAGTGAGTTATTAAGACAGTAGATAAGTCAGTCTGTAAGTCAGTCAGTAATTCATTAAGTCTGTAAGTCAGGCAGTAAATCAGTAATAAGTCATTAAGTCAGTAGATAAGTAAGTCATTAATCAGGAATTCAGTTAGTAAGTCATTACGTCAGAAAGTCAGTGAGTACTCAGTCAGTACTCAGTCAGTAAATCAGTAATAAGTCAGTAGGTCAGTAGGTAAGTAAGTCATTAATCAGTAAGTCAGTTAGTAAGTCATTATGTCAGAAAGTCAGTCAGTAAATCAGTAATAAGTCAGTCAGTAAGTCATTAAGTCTGTAAGTCAGTAGGTAGGTCAGTACTCAGTCAGTAAATCAGTAATAAGTCAGTCAGTAAGTCATTAAGTCTGTAAGTCAGTAGGTAGGTCAGTACTCAGTCAGTAAATCAATAATAAGTCAGTAAGTCAGTGGGTAAGTAATTCATTAATCAGTAAGTCAGTTAGTAAGTCATTATGTCAGAAAGTCAGTCAGTAAATCAGTAATAAGTCAGTCAGTAAGTCATTAACTCTGTAAGTCAGTAGGTAGGTCAGTACTCAGTCAGTAAATCAGTAATAAGTCAGTTAGTAATTCATTATGTCAGAAAGTCAGTCAGTACTCAGTCAGTAAATCAATAATAAGTCATTAAGTCAGTAGATAGGTAAGTCAGTCAGTGAGTCATTAAGTCAGTAAGTCAGTCAGTAGGGAAGTAGATAATGAGTCAGTCAGTAGACAGGTCAGTCAGTACGTCAGTCAGTAAGTAAGTCACTATGTCAATCTGTAAATCAGTAAGTCAATAACTAATAAGTCATCAAGTACGTCAGTCAATCAGTCAGTCAATAAATAAGTCAGTCAGTTAGTAGGACAATCAGGCAGTCGGTCAGTAATTTTGAAAGAATTCACATAAAAAAAAAAAAAAGAAATAAATAATCGTCGGGTCAGACTTACGCGTCTTTCCGTTACAGCAGAGTACTATGTCATTCACCCAGTCGGTGTGATGCTCCATCGAAGCTATATAAGGATCCTGCTGCAGGAAAACACAGAGGAGACTTTAGTCCATGAGCTTCTGTTGTTTCTTACGCAGATAAGAGCTGCCATGTTATTACTCCTGCAGGGTCATCTCACCAGAACGTTTCCATGGAAACGTCTTCGCTCTATTGTATTCTATTCTAACTCTATTCTTTTCTGATAAACTTCTATTCTATTCTAATATAACTCTATTCTCTTCTGATAAACCTCTATTCTAATATAACTCTATTCTCTTCTGATAAACCTCTATTCTAATATAACTACTATTTTCTGATAAAACTCTATTCTAATATAACTCTATTCTTTTTTATTAAACTCTATTCTATTCTAATATAACTCTATTCTCTTCTGATAAACCTCTATTCTAATTTGATTTTTTAAAAATATTAATCTCTCCTGATAAAACTTTATTCCATTCTACTCTCTTGTAATGAACTCTATTCAGCTCTATTCTATTATGCTAAAACCTTTCTATCCTTTCCTGGTAAAATTCTATTCTATTTTATTAAAAACTCTATTCTACTCTGATGAAACTCTATTCTATTCTTATAAAACTTTATTCGGTTTTATTCTAATAAACTATTTTCATACAACTTTATTGTATTCTTATAAAACTCTATTCTACTGTATTCTATTCTGATTAAACTCTTAATCTAATTTAATAAATCTCAATTCTATTCTGATAAATCTCCACTAATTCTATTCTTTTCTATTAAAACTTTCTATTTTGGTTCTGATTAAACTCGATTAAAATGTATTCTTATAAAACCTCTTCTATATTTTTCCTTTCTGTTCTGATAAAACTGATTCTATTTTGATAAAACTCTATTCTACTCTATTCTGAAAAATTTCTATTTTTCTATTTTCTCCCTGACAAAACTCGATTCCACTAAAACTATTCTACTATATTCTATTGTGTTAAAACGGGTTTATTCTAATTTAACAAATCTCTATTCTATTCTGATAAAATTCAACTCTATTCTGACAAATAAATTCTATTGGATTCTATTTTGATGAAACACTATTGCATGCTATTTTAATACAACTATTATATTCTGATAAAACTAGTCTGTTCTGACAAAATTCTATTGCATACTATTCCAATAAAACTATATTGTATTCTAATTTAATAAAACTCTATGGCATTCTGATAAAACTCTATTCTGCCCTGTCTGTTCTGACAAAATTCTACTGCATTCTATTCTGATAAAATTATTGTATTCTAATTTTTTTTTTTTTAAAAACTTCTATTTTGATAAACGCTTCTCTGCTCTATTGTTTTCTGTCAAAAAATTCTATTGTATTCTATTCTGATTTTTAAAAAGTCTATTGTGTTCTAATTTAATACAACTCTATTCCATTCTGATAAAACTCTATTTTTCACTGTTCTGACAAAAAAAATTCTATTGCATTGTATTCGGGGGGGGGGGGGGGGGGGGGGGGACTCTATTGTGTTCTATTCTGATAAAACTCTACTGTGTTATAATTTAATGCAACTCTGTTCTGCTCTGATTAACTCTATTGTGTTCTATTCTAAGGGAACTCTATTCTATTCCGGTAAAACTACTGTATTCTATTCTAATACAACTATTCTGCTCTGTTCTGACAAAATTCCATTGCATTCTCTTCTGATAAACTCTACTGTGTTCTATTCCAATGGAACTCTATTCTGATACACTCTATTGTGTTCTAATGGAACTCTATCTTATTCTGATTCACTCTACTGTATTCTGTTCTAATGGAGCTCTATTCTACACTGATCAACTCTATTGTGTTCTGTTCTAAAGGAACTCTATTCTGATCAACTCTACTGTATTCTATTCTAAAAAACTCTATTCTGATGAACTCTATTGTGTTCTGTTCTAAAAGAACTCTATTCTGATAAACTCTATTGTGTTCTGTTCTAAAAGAACTCTATTCTGATCAACTCTATTGTGTTCTGTTCTAAAAGAACTCTATTCTGATCAACTCTACTGTATTCTATACTAATACAACTCTATTCTAATCAACTCTACTGTATTCTATTCTAATAGTACTCTATTCTGATCAACTCTACTGTATTCTATTCTAATACAACTCTATTCTGATCAACTCTACTGTATTCTATTCTAATAGAACTCTACTCTGATAAACTCTATTGTGTTCTGTTCTAATAGAACTCTATTCTCATCAACTCTACTGTATTCTGTTCTAATAGAACTCTACTCTGATAAACTCTACTGTATTCTATTCTAATAGAACTCTACTCTGATCAACTCTACTGTATTCTATTCTAATAGTACTCTATTCTGATCAACTCTACTGTATTCTATTCTAATACAACTCTATTCTGATCAACTCTACTGTATTCTATACTAATACAACTCTATTCTAATCAACTCTACTGTATTCTATTCTAATAGAACTCTACTCTGATAAACTCTATTGTGTTCTGTTCTAATAGAACTCTATTCTCATCAACTCTACTGTATTCTGTTCTAAAAGAACTCTATTCTGATCAACTCTATTGTGTTCTGTTTTAAAGGAACTCTATTCTGATCAACTCTACTGTATTCTATTCTAATACAACTCTATTCTGATGAACTCTGCTCTGAGTGGCTGTGAGAGCGGTGTGAGTGGCTGTGAGAGCGGTGTGAGAGTGGCTGTGAGAGCGGTGTGGCGGCGGTACTTTGTGCTGATTGACGCTCCATATGCGGATGATGGAGTCTCTGCCCGCGGTGAAGAGGCGGTTCAGGGCGGGATCCAGCTGCAGGGCGTTCACTCCGTTGCGGTTGTACTTCTCCACTTCATCTCTTATCACATAGGAAACCTGGAAGCACAGAGTAACTTTACACTCCACACATCTCACTCATCCAACACAAGTTCCGTCATCTCTGCCACACAGAAACGCACTTACTCTCATCATCTCACAGGTTTCTCCCCATCAGCTGTGCGCTGAAATAAAAAGCTGCATGAACTCTCACATCCCCACTCCCCAGTATGCTAGTTTGCTAACTAGCTGTGCGTGAATAGCAACAGATTTAAGTTAATCAAAACAAATCCACACACACCGAACATGGCAGTTATAGCTAAAAGCCGTGCTATTGTGTCACCTTTAAATAATAAACATTAAATTTTTTTAAAAAATACACAAAAACTCCAATCTAATATCCTAGCAAAACAATACGCGTTTTTTTCCAACCTGTATTCCGACAAACTCCTATCCCTGTGCGAGGATTGGTCAACAGGATCCCGCCCCCTGCGACATGATTGGCCAGGAAAGACATCAATCTGTGAACTTGCCCGTGAGTGCGAGTTACTAGCCAATCATCGTGCAGAAAGCGGGATTTGACGCAATATGGGTGGGGAAAAAACTTACATGCATTGTGAATTAGCCCTGCATTACCCAACATGCACTTTGATTAGGGTTACGGAAGCGACAGTGATTTCATTTAGATAAATATGAAAATCGATGTCTTTCTCACGTTAGCAAGTGCAGACAAAATATGATGCAGTAAAATATTAAAACTAGTTTAAAAACTAATAAAATATTACCTGGACTTTCCTCCGACCAGCAGCGTTTTGCCTGTGATGCGTCGCCATCTTTCATGTTGACAGTCAACTAATCAGCAACACATCCGGGACATTAGAACAACAACTTCCGGCACTCCATACGTCAACGCGTCAGCCATATTGGTAGGGGCCATGGTTCATAATAAGTTTATGCAGGTCTACAAAGAGGTGCAAGTTTAACTTGATAAAATTTGCGTTATGTTCAACCAATGTACACAAGGTTTGGTTTGTTTCATTCATGTAAAGCTGTGGTACGTTTGGGAAATATATAATGTATACATTTAAATCTAGAACATCAATTATCAGAATGAGAATTAAATGAAATGTAAGTGAATATTACATAAAATCAAATCATAGTATGCATTTAACATTTTGTAAACACAATGTTCACCATAAATTGATCAGGTAACATGAAGAGCTCGCCTCAGAGACACGCTCTCAAACTAACTTCAGCTACCAAAAAATACATAATGATAAACATACCCAATATAAACATGCTCAAATCTAAAATCCGCAAACTAATTAGCTAAGAATTAGCATTAAATATAAGGTAAGGAATATTAATCAGCATCCTACGTTGTAAACCTAAGCCAGTCTTTTAAGATAATTACTCGTTACGTTGTACAAGATCCTAATAAAACCTTAGACGAATTCTAACAGATCGTCTGATAACGTTCTCCATGTCAGATTATACGATGAAGATCCTCTAACGATAGACCTACGATTAAAGACTACGTTCTGCTTATATCATCTTTTGTGCATATAAAGCGGTCGTGTAAACAGAAACATTTTTCAAAGTGAGTTTGCAGTAATACAGATACTTTTTATCCTGTCTGTTAGTATGTTTTGTTTACATTTCGCCATTTCACCATACCATATTTGTAGTTATCTTGCGAGTTTTGCGTAATCCTATACCGTCCTCCTATTGGTGGTTTTAGAAACAGCAGTCACAATTGTCAAGTGTCTTGTCACATTATATATTATAGGAACGCCGATCTCAACTCACAACCACAGAATGAATCAAAACATTAGCCTCTTTGCATTTTGTAGCACGCTGCTTTTTATTCTTCCGACAAACAAGAACGCTTTATTTTGATTTACTGACTGAAACTGATATAAGTTATGACACACTGACTTCTTGTATGCCACAACAAATATTCAATCAATTAAGTTACTTTGTTCTCAGTACTATAATCACCGGAAGATGTATAAACCAAACGTCACAAAATGTAATTCTTGTATTTTTTAACCAAACCATTTTTTTCAAGGCAAAGGTTTGCCTTCTATTAAATAATTTCTAACAATAAATAAACTGCAACAAAAACTTTTGAGTACAAATAGAGGAACAAAAAAAAATACACTTATAATCTGAAACTTATGAAACATGTTCATGAACCTGTCTTCTCCAAATAGAGGGACTTCAAATCAACCCTGGAAGGAAGACATTGATCTTCTAAGCACGGAGTGTCCAATCTTAGCCGCAAAAAGAACCAGTGTGGATGCAGGTTTGCGTTCTAAACCAATCATGAAACAAACCTGGTACAGAACCTGCAGAACCTCTGGTGTGGCTGCAGGTTTTCATTCCAAACAACCCACAAGCCACAGCGGAGGTTCTGCAGGTTCTGCACTTGGTGTGGCTCTTGATTGTTTGGAAAGAAAACCTGCAGCCACACCGCCCATTTGCGGATAAGAGTGGACACTCCTTGCTCTATAACATCTTGGAAAGATGCAAAGTAACAGAGTGTTTAAAGAGCAAATTGGAACCCTGTAGTGCATAGAACTTGACAGCATTTCTGTAAGAGAGCTCAAGGGGCAGCAAAACAAAGAAATGGCTAAGGTAAGGTAGGATAGAGGGTCAGGAAGCTAAAGAAACCTAACTGCATCCTTCTCTCACTTGGGGTCGCAAGGCTTCCCGTTACGAGTTGACCTGAACTTTGTAATGAAAATTTTCATCTTCGGTGACACCAGAACCTGCTGGTTCACTTTCTCAGTTGATCAAATGAAGAAGAAGAAGAAGCAGAAGACCAGGATGAATAGCTGCCATGAGACCCCATGGAGGATTCTGGCTTCTGAATCCATTTATCAATCTTCTGATTTGGAGCTGCTACCCATTTCGCCTTATTCTGAGGGATGGCCTTTGCCTGGTTGGAGGACAACGCAGTTTGGGATAAGAAGGACGCGTGTGTAGGAGCTGAACTGATCCGAGATGAAGTGGGGTGAGCATGGGACACCTGATGTTGCACCTTAGTACCAAACTTTCCGTTCTTCATGATGGACTCTTTTTTATTATCATCAAAGCATCTTGGAATCGACCTCGAATCTTGCTGTCTTACGCTGCCTGAGACAGCTGACCAAGTTGTGGGAAGATAGCGGATTGTGGACTTGGACTTCTCAGAATCCAAGGTGTAGGTAGAAGATCCTGATTTTTTTGAGGAAATGTAACCACATGACATATTAGGAGTTATCTTTTGTAAACTGCCATCACCAGGCTTCAACCCTTCTTCCATGGTCAGTTTGTTTTTTTCTGCACTTGTTGTCTTCTGCAGATCTGATGTTAATATCTGAGTCTGAAATTGGTGTTTACTAACACTGAGCAATGGTGATGATGATGGAACCGAGTCAGGGAGCGCAGGTTGAGTCTTTGGCAGGATCCGCTGATTCGATGATGATGAAGGTACACTTAAGGCGGCCATCTTCCCAGTCTTCTCTTCTTTGCATTGTGACTTGCTCCTTGTCAACTGTTCTTCCTTCTCTTTCTTCGTTTCTTGCTCAGCCTTGTCATCTATAAGTAAAGCCTTGGTAAGTGGAAACTCCATCCAGTAAGGCGTTTTACCCTTCTGCGAGACCCACTTACTTGAATTTTTTGGTGGAGAACCAGATGGTGATGGGGACATGGATGAAGAAGAAGAGTTAAGATCTGAGTAAGAAGGGAGATACGAAGGTGAAGAGCCATCGCAAAGAGAAGAACCAGGGGAGGATGAGGAATGATAAAGGCATGGGTAGTCATCTGAGGAAAAGGAGGAGGACCACTGGGAAGATGTATCAGAGTAAAATCCAGGTGGGGAGGAAAGATCTGAGGAAAGAGGGGAGGAGCAACAGAAAGGTGAATCAGGGTGAAAATTGGAAGAGGAAGATAAGGAGTTCTTGGGGACCTGCTGATCACACTCTTGTGGGACTGAATGAGAGGAATGTTGCAAAGGGAAGACAGCTTCTTTCATAGACCGGGGCTCATTCCACACAGGTTTACTGAGACTGGAAGAGTTGTCAGAAATTGATTTGATAATGGTCTCTGTTGGTCCACTAGAGAGCCAGTGATCTTTCCTCCAACTGCACTTAACACAAGCGTGACACAGGATGGAACTGTTCACGTCTGGTTTCCATGAACAAGAGACATCAGTGTTGCACTTCGCACAGGTGAATGGATCTTTGGGAAGAGTTGCTGGCACAACAGCAGGTATAGAAAACTTCTTTGGTCTCCCTGAATGACAAATGTAGAATAAAACCAAATACTATGAAAAAAAAGCTAAAATGGTTATATGAACATAGCAACACTATATGGCCAAATATTTGTGGACACCTGACCATGTTTTTTGGGACATCCCCTTCCAGATTTATTCCCATTGCTGTTATAATGAGCTCCACTCTTCTGGGAAGCTTTCCACTAGATGTTGGAGCGTGGCTGTGGGGATTTGTGTTCATTCAGCTACAAGAGCATTAGTGAGGTCAGGTGCTGATGTTGGGATGTCGAGAAGGTCTGGGGTTCAGTCGGTGTTCCAGTTCATCCCAAAGGTGTTCAGTGGGGTTGAGGTCAGGGCTCTGTGCAGGACACTCGAGTTCTTCCACTCCAACCTTCACAAACCATGTCTTCATGGAGCTCGCTTTGTGCACAGGGGCATTGTCATGCTGGAACAGGTTTGGGCCTCTTAGTTCCAGTGAAGGGAAACTGTAATGCTACAGCATACAAAGACTTTCTATACAACTGTGTGCTTTCAAGTTCGTGGCAACAGTTTGAAGAAGATCCACATATAGGTGTGATGGTCAGGTGTCCAGAAACGTTTGACCATATAGTGTAACATGTATATCAAACAATTGTCCATACGTTTAATATATAATCTTTATACCACAGTGCGTTTGAATTCTCAAATCTGATTGGTCAGAATGCTGTAATTCAAATCAGACGTTTATATTAACACGTCCATCCTAATACGTTATGTTTTCTATAGCAACAGCGTGCAGAGGGACTTGTATGGTAGACGCTCCACATAATTTTTTAACAAAGGAAAAACATAATTGTTTATATACTGATGCTTTCTGTGAGGAGACATTTATTTAACATTTTTGGAAGGAGTCTCCAGTGTCGGCGCTTTTTAACAGTCAGAGGTAAAGCTGTAACTTTAGGTTTTCCACCACAGGAAAGTCTTCAGGACAGAAGTGTGTCATTTTAAGGTAACAAGCTGCATGTTTATGTCTTATTAACTTCAAGATGATGTGAGATTATATTATGTCTGTTTATAGCTAGCAAAAAAGTGATAACAGGAACTAACTTATTTTACGAATGTTCCACAACCTTAAATGTAACTATAAATGGATATAAAGTATAATGTGTCAATCTTTATTAAATAAACATTGATCTTTTTTTCATTGGCTAGTTACTGTGGTATAAGACGAATAAAACACTTCAGGACTTTTTTTTTTTTTAACTATCACTTTGGGGGTGGTAACAGTAACTCTGCTTTATTGCAATCATGACAATCATTAAATTCATATCTTATTTGAGAAAATATTCATACCCCTGGTTCTATGTTTGTTAGGCGCAGTGTATACAGTCTTGTCCAGCCACTCTAAGCGAAACTGGACCACCTCTTCCAGACCAATCAGGTACACAAACTCTTTGTTCCATGATGGAATGATGCTGAAGTCATTTGTTGGATCTTGCTGTCGGACAAGAAAAAAGACACATCCAAACCTAGTGCTATAGATCCACGTCCAACAGGTTCTCCCTCACATTCCACTAATAAAAAAATATATCTACGTAATATAAACATGGCCACAGAGGACACTCCTGGTCTCCTGCATGGACAGTGGTACGCTTATATCTATTTATTGCTTCTTTTTTTTTTTGCGTATTTATAAATAGTCAAGTGTCATCTATCCATGTACTGATGCTGCAATGATACATCCCAAGGACCAATAACAGAAAAGGAAGTATCTAATTACTGATACTGTAAAGCATTCTGATTATTTATGGAAGGAGTCTCCAGTTTCAGAAATGGTCAGTACGTCTGTTGCCAAGGAAAAGTCTTCAGGACAACGTAACAAACAAACAATGACAAACAATGTGTGTTTTTTTTCCTTGTCTTATCAAATGTAACTCTAAAGGGATAAAAAGTATGCCATGATGTAAATTAATCAATGAAAATTATAATCATTGGCAAGTTGTTATGATATAAGACGAATAACACACTTCAGGAAGTGCTGTTTTTGGAAAAGAATCAACTTCAGGATGCGTCACACCACCCCGTCCTTGATTATTTTCCGATCACAGCACACCCCCAAGTGTTTTCTTCCTTACCTTTGCTTACTATACCTGAACATCACTTAGGCTCCATTTCAAATAGTGCTGTACTCCCTTTGTGAAATAAACTACTTCCACCCTATTTAGTGCACTAGAACTCCAATAAGAAGTCATTTGGAAATTAACCAGAATGAAATAAAGTGAATTTTGCTTCTTGTACCATCCATTTTAGCAGTCTAAACACTTCTGATTTCGTCAAAAGACAGAAACAAACATGTAAGAGAAAACAAATTTGCTTAGAAACTTTTAACCTTCGCCTTAATAGTATTTTTTTTTATTTTCCTGCTAGCTATAACTAGCTAATAAGGTGCTATAAAGTCTAATCTTATGCTAACAGCACAAATTAGCCAAATGGCCTCCTCATGTTGCTAAGTCATTTTCCAGTGAAAAATGTTCAACCAGACAGCCATGTTATTCGATTTTTCTTAAAAATTCATTTCTAAACAAAACAAAAAGCACCCTTACCAGCCCTTTCTTTTTATTTTTGCTTCGAAAATAGTTTTTTACGCTAATGTTGCACTTGTTGCTCACCATAGTCACTCCTCTTCAATTATGAAGCTAGTTAAGGATCTGGGTTGCCAGAGTGGTGGAATTCACTTCGGAGCGGAAAGGATGTTTTTTGGCTCTTCCATGTAGTTTAAATAAACTATTATAAGTTTAAAATTCGAATTTTAGATTGTAGGAATGCAAAATATAGGCTTTTGTGCATGTATTATTTTTTAAACAATTATTTTACTTAGAATGAACACATACACTCACATGTCACTTTAATAGGAACACCTGAACTCCTGCACATTCAATTCAGTTATCCAATCAGCCAATCATATAGCAGCACAATGCATAAAATCCTGCAGCTACAGGTCAAGAGCTTCAGTTATTGTTCACATCAAACATCAGGATGAGAAAAAAGTGTGATCTCTGTGACTTTCATCGAGGCATGGTTGTTGGTTTTGAGTATTTCAGAAACTGCTGATCTCCTGGAATTTTCACACACAGCAGTCCCTAGAGTTTACACAGAATGGTGTGAAAAACAAAAAAACATCTTGTGTGTGGAGGGTCCACAGGCTGATGTGATCACCTTGTTGATGAGAGAGATTAGAGGAGAATGTCCAGACTGGTCTGAGCTGACAGGAAGTCTATAGTAACTCAAATAAGCACTCTTTACATCCGTCCTGAGCAGAAAAGCATCTCAGAACACACAACACACCAAACCTTGACATGGATGGGCTACAACAGCAGAAGTCTTCTGCTCTTGTAGCCCATCCACCTCAAGGTTCAATGTATTGTGCATGCTGAGATGCTTTTCTGCTCACCACGGTTGTAAAGAGTGATTATTTAAGTTACGATATCCTTCCTCACAGCTCAGACCAATGTTTAATGTTTTCATTTTGGGAGTAACAACTCTTTCTCCATACAATCAATGAAAAACATCCTCATTTATATGAAGATGTTTTCTACAAGGAGACCTTTGTTTAATGTTATTCATGGAAGGAGTCTCCAGTGTCAGTGCTTTGTATCGATAACCAAGTTTTCCACCATGGGAAAGCCTTCAGAACGGAGGAAATTCTCAGTAAGTTTCTCAGTAACGTCATATTTTTTTGTTTGTTTGTTTTCAAAAAAGAGGCCGATGAGGAAATGACTGTTTATAGCTGCTATAATGTAAGTGATAACTTGCAGTGATTTGCGAGCAGAGGCTTGTTTCGAGGAAGTTCCACAACACTAAATGTAACTATAAACAGATAAAAAAGTATAACGTTACATCCGCTTCAGCTCAGTGATTATTTTCCTCGTTATGATTTATTAATATAGATGTCTAAAGTCCTTTTGGCTTTTCAACATCGATCAAAAGCAGATTGACAAACACACACAGATAAAATAAATAATCGCAGTTCCTTAAAACTACAGAAATGACACGTGATTACATATCCTAATTGCAATTATTGTTTTTTTCAGCTGTTTATGCCTTACTATATTTATTTTTCCAAACACAGAATAGCTGACATGTAGCTAACACGGAACATTACAGGTCACTTAGAGGTCAAACACATGATCTGTGCTTAAAGACTGAGGTGAAAATGAAAGTACATTCCGCCATCTTGTGGCCATTACAGACATGACAGAGAGAAGTATACACATGCACAAATAAAATACACTCAGTATTTAAGAGAACCAACAACAAAGATGTGTGTCAACAACATTTTCAATTTGGGACATGACCCATCAGACATGTAAAAATATCCCAGGACTGATTTAAAATGCCCCCCAAGAATCCTGTCTTTTTATTACCTCTCCTCCGGGAATACAGTTCTGCCTATTCCTATTTCTGTTGTTGCCATAGGAATAGTTTTAATTTTGTCCTCATGTCTGTGGAAAAACCCTGTATATTACTGCTGCCTCCATTCCTGTACAGCTCTATCTCCATGTTAGCTTGGAGAATTAAACAGGATCAAAATAATAATAATAATAATAATAATAATAATAATAATAATAATAATAAATATCTAGTACAAACAGCCGGTCTTGTGAGAGAAAAAAGAGAGACTGTTTACACCTGTAATAACGTAAGTGGATAACAGGAACATTCATTACATCAAGTGTAACTATAAATGGATAAAAAAGTATGATGTGTCATTCTTTAATAAATTTGTAAAAATAAATAAATAAATAAATAAATAAAAATTTAATGACGAAGTTGTATATACAAGAGGAATAAAACACTTCAGGACATGCTGTTTTTGGGGAAATAATCCACTTTGGGGTGGAACAGGAACTCTTTTTTTATATTCGTTGATTATTTTTCCTAAAACATCATGTCCTGACGTGTTTATGCCTTATGTGTAATCGATTCAGCTTGCAATATGTGATAGACGAATAAAAGGGGGCTAACAGGATATGAGGATTTTGTGTGTGTGTGTGTGTGTGTGTGTGTGAAGATTCTGGACTAGCTTTGTGAGAAACAGTGTAGAAGTCCATCATTAAAGGACTTCTCCATGAAATGACCCTACATGAGGGTGTAGATACATGAGGGGGGGGGGGGGGTCTACGCCGTTATTTATGAGCAACGCCATTATTTACAAAGCAGTTCAAACTCGAGAACTCAGATTATCACTGACATCTGTTATCGGTTGTTTGCACTTTGTGCTTGATTATTATCAATCGAAGCTCCATAGCAGATCTGGTGACCGGGACACCGCAGTGTTGTCCCGAAATCACACACCGCACCTTTAAAGAATTAACTCTGCTCCAAATCCCATGTTTTTTTATTTGCAGTGTGGTTGTTTTTATGTTCGTCCTGTGCGATCTAGCTGCTAGAACGTTTGGTCGTCGTGCGCCGAGGTTTAGACATGCACAGGCATTACAAGTTATTGACCTCGAAAGCTAATTTGCAATTTCAATGAGTAACATGTGCTAAGAAGGATCATCTTTCAGAGGATCCCGTTTTGAAGCTGAAATAGAAGTGAAATCCAATTCTAATCGTTTTCCACCAGCAATATTTCCTATTTCAGCCTTGATTTCTGGTGCCTCTCGGAGTGTGTTTACTAACTAATGATTAACAAAAAAAAAAAAAAAAAAAACCCCGAGATGATCTGTCTGAACTCTTCTGCTGACCTGAAAGTTGATTTCGAAATCATTTATCTTCTCCTGCACTAACAATGCACCTGAAATATTCTTTATATACTCTCTCTCTTTTCGCTTTCTTTCCTCAAATCTGGAGTCGAGACACATCTTCTGAACCAAAGGGTAAGGAGAATAGGAGAAGATCACCTTTCGAGAAGTTTTTTTAATTTGAAGATCTTGAAATGATAAGGCTTTGTCTTTCGTGTTTGTTTTAAATGAATCTATTCAGAGGTTTTACACTAAAATATTACCAAAAGTATGACAGACATTCAATGTACATTAAATGTAACTATAAATGGATAAAAGTACACCATTTCATTCATTATACTGTAATCGATGGCAAATTGCTGTGGTATAAGAGGAATAAAACACATCAGGATGTGCTGTTACCAGAAAAAAATACAACTTCATGGTTTTAGTCCTTATTAAATAAAGTATCTTTGTCAGATTGAACCTTATTCATCGAAGGTCTCGATTTCTTTTCACCATCAGATGTTTACGTGGCTCTTGGATCGTCTGTGGAGTTGCCCTGTGTAGATGGAAGGAATGGAGAAATATCAGAATGGAGAATTAACGGATCGTTCCTGGTCTCAAGCCCTGCTCTTCGCTTACACAACACCAGCCTTGACGATCAGGGCGTCTACACATGCCATGACTCAAATGGAGAAATCGTGGAAACAGTACGACTGCAGCTGGGCTGTGAGTAAAGAAACTTTTCTGAAGTTAGTGGGGGTTGGTATGTAACTCCGACACTGGAGACTCCTTCCATAAAAGCTAAAAACACCTCCTTACAGAAAACGTCACCATAGCAACACTCTTACTCTGTTTATTATTAGGTTTAGATTACAGTATGTCCAGTGTACTATGCCATACAAGGCCCTGTGAAGTCTATATCTGTTACTATAGAAACAATAATCAACACCTTCTGACCAATCAGGTTTGAGAATTCAACAGCGCTATGGTATAATTCGTGTTTTTCTACATATATTCTGTTAATTATGTTCTCTTTTGTGCACACCTGTCAACAATTAATGTTTTTGTTGGTATATGTTATGGATAAAATAACAAGGTTTGTTGTATTTAGTTAGTATTTGAATGGAATAGCCGATTCATGCTGAAGTAAAGGGACCTAAGTAGTGAACATCTGCAAAACTAGATTGTAAGAAATAGGACAAGACTTTTATGGGTTTTTCAGGAAAATATTGTTTTGGCGTTGTGTCTAAGAACTGTTCCTGATGTTGTTTTTTTTACGCGTTAGCGCAATGTTCTGTCGTCCCCCCCAGGTCAGCTTAGACACGTCCATTTCTGTTTTTTTGTCCAACAAAATTATGCATGAAAATAGTGCCCTTGGGCATGTACTTACAAAACAGGTCTCGAGGTAGACTCATTACTTGTTACTCATTATTACTCATTATTCATTACTCATTACTCATTACTAAACTAGCCTATAGCTCGCTTCTTTAGTGCAAAATAGAGACTGGGATCACATTGAATCCAGCAAAAAGGTGCAAGGATGAGTGTTTTTCCAGCTCATAGGACAAAGAAACATCACGTTGATTAACATGGGCACGTATTGCATGCTCATGTGGTGCTGCACAATATATTTTCCATGTTTAATTCTTTAATCTTTAGTAAATGTTCGATTCTAGTCAGGGTTACTGTGGTTTAAATGACTTATTTGCTCATATTTTGTGAAATACTGCAGAACCTTAGAAAATATTAAAGGTGGGTACGAACAATAATAATAACCATGGATGTAAGTTTAAGTTTAGAGCAAGGGGCAGGGTTACTGTTTGTACCTTCTCTACACTTTAATTTGTAATTAGAGCAAATCCTTTTGTTAGGATTTGGTGTTAGAGTGGTGTGGGTTTATAATGTAGTCCTCTACTGCCTTTGCAGATCCTCCATCCCTACCAGACGTCCACTGCTGGTCGCCGAGTTATCCCCTAAAAGCCCTGTGCTCATGGAGTCTGCCGCAAGACCCGATACTGCCAACCCATTACATCTCAACCTACAGGTAGGGTATGGAAACCTTAAGTGCTGGTAGATCCACCTATGATTAAAGTTCCCATGAGTATTCAAACCGTGGACTTGTTTGTGAATTTGGTCAGGCTTCGTGACGATGTCTGTTCATGCCAGAGACAGAGCGAACAGGACAGGCAATGTGTTCTCGAAGAACTGGACCTCTTCTCGAACGTGCCGTACCTGGTTAACATCACAGCTGTCAACGCTCTTGGGAGCGCAAGCCGCGTCCTGCCTGTCATTTTCGAGGACATCGGTAAGACTTGCCTTAGTCTTAAATCTAGTCCTGATCTCACGACACCCTGCATCTTCGTAAGTGGATTTTCTTTGCAATTTTTTTTTTTTTGCATTTAGATTCTGGCTTCTTTAGTGAGTCAAAAAAAAAAGTTTCTGATTTTCTGAAAAATTAGTAGCGACGATACCAGAGAGAATAACCTAGTTAATATCAGGTGCGCAAACGGAGTACGAGTATACTCAGATACACAGTACATCCATTGACCAGTTTATTAGGAACACCTGTACACCTGCTCAGTCATACCTTGTTGATGAAAGCGGTTAGAAGAAAATGGCCAGATGACAGGACAAGATGATAAGATGACAGGAAAGCTATGATAACTTACATATATAGCTACTCTTTACAACCGTGATGAGTGGAAAAGCATTTCAGAACACACAATATGTTGAACCTTGAAGTGGATGGACTATAACAGCAGAAGACCACATCAGTTTCCACTCCAATTAGCCAAGAACAAGTATCTGAGGATACCATCTCACTGAAACTTGATGACTGGAGATTGAAAAAACATCATCTGGTGTACAGGTGCTATTATTAAAGTGGCCAATTGATCATATAAGTGGAAATTGCTTATAAATCTGCTGCTTTAGGAATATTTTGTGGCCTATTATTACTTTTGTGCTTGGTCCGCAGTGAAGCCTGACCCCCCTGTTAACGTGAAGGTGACGGCTTTACCAGGCAAGAAGCTCCACGTGCAGTGGGCTCCTCCACCAACATGGCCAGACCCTGTGAACTTCCCCCTGAAATACAAAGTGCAGTTCCGATGGGGAAACGCTAATGCAGATAGCATTGTGAGTCACACACTGCTACACACCCAGCTTTCTAGCATTTTCAACCAAAAAAAATAAAGCCTTGTAGGTTCATATCAGGGCTAACTGGCCTTTAATATCTTTTAGCAATGCTAGCATTTATGAGGATGATGTAATTTCTTCCTCATATGTCTTACTGGTATGCTTCAAATGCTAACAATGCTAATAAATAACAGAGGTGGACAGTTAGTAAAATGACTATCATGCTCATAAACCCATATCCATAACATTATATGACCTCTATGAGATAACATCATAATATATTTAGATATTTCTGTCAGAAAATGAGTCAGCGTTTTCACTCGATGATGAGATTTTTTTTTAATGTTAAGTGACTGATAAATGTTAAGTGATGAACTAACAAGGTAAACAAATGCCAGTGATTTCAGACTGCCCTTATATATTAGCACTATTAGCATTTTTTGGGGTGAGGTGTAGTTTTTTCTCCTCAGGCACCAATGCTAAAAATGCTACTGAAGGCTAGTCAGCATTACTGATACACTCTCAGAAATAAACTGTACTTTTCCCATTGATAGTACCGCCTCAGCAACAAGGAAAAGTACCGTTTGGTACCTTTACTGCTGAGATTGTGTGCACTCTTTGCTAACAATGCTAACATTCCTAAATATAATCTAGGTTTCCTATAAACTAGCATTGTTAGCATATTTGGATGAGGTGTACTTTCATAAAAATGATAAAAACACTGATTTTTGCCGTTCCAGATGGGTCCCATTGAGTCAGAAAGCATGGTTCGGAGTGGAGTCATGCCCGGACGTACCTATCATATCCGTGTATCTGTTATGGACCACTTGGGTCACGGTCAGAGCAGCGAGTGGAGCGACACCGTGAACATTACCTTGCCCAGAAGCTGACCCAAACCCACTAAGAGACAAAACACATGAACAAAGCCAAGTAATTTAGGATGTTTTTACACCATAAGTTTGATTTAACCGGTCACACACAGTCTGTGAACGCAAACCTGAAAGCTAATTTAAAGCTATACAGTACCAAGATGTTTCATCAGATTGGCAAATTTAAAAATAAATAAAATTAAATGGAAAAAAAAAATGCATTTGCAACACTCGTTCATCAGCCAGTCAGTCAAGCCATAAAATAAAACTGCAAGCTGTACAGTCAACTCCATGAAGAACAAAAAGAACATGATTTTTAAAAATAACATTGTTTAAAATTAATTAATTAATTACTTAATTAATAATAATAATAATAATAATGTAATTAAGCATTAATTCAATATTTATATTAATATTATTTTAAGTAATTATTATGTATAAATTTAATAATAATAATAATAATAATGATAATAATAATTTTCCTCTTATTATGTATGCGGCAAAATTACGTCAATAAAAATAACGTCACTAGCACTCAGTGTCCTGAAACATGTTACTTTTGACCACGTGACAGCAAGTGCTCTTATTTTTTCTCCAGGGAAAATCTTACGCATTATATATTATATAGTTATAGGGTGCCAATAATTCTGAAGTTGACTAAACCAGTAAGAACTGTCAATATTGTCATATATCTATCTATATTCTATAACTAAAGAATAAAATATATAAATAATTTACACGTGAAAATACAAATAACAGTGAAAATTTGCTTCCTCATCATGTCATCATCCATGTGTGTTGATAGACTCCAGAAAGTAGCTTTTTTCAGTCAGTTAAATCGATGACTAGAGGTGTGACAAACTCCGAATGCCGCACCCCCATGGTGAAAGATGGCGGCCTGGGCAGGTGCGCCGTCACTCTCTCCGGGCGGTGAGTGCCCGGTCCAGGCTTGCACGTGGCATCGCTGGGGATGTTGTGGCGGCTCTGGATGGAGAAAGATGGCTGCCTCTTCATGTAGATGCTCGCGTCCGTTCTGTTGTAGTGAGCCGGCCCGGGTGTTATTGCCAGGTCCTCGGAGGGCGCCCCGGGTTTCATGCGGCGGGACATGGAGTAGCTGGCGCTGGAGGGCTTGTTGGGAATACGCGAACCCAACAGGTTGGGCAGGGTGTAGCGGTTGGGGGCAGGTACGGCGTCTACGCTCCTGTAGCGTGTACGGAACGCCATGGTGTAGGACGGCGGGCGGCGATGCCAGTTTAGCGGAGGGGCCTTCTCCGGACTGTAGGCTCCTGGGCCGGGAGTTTGGAACTTATCCGCTGAGGAGAGACAGATTTGTTCTTAAACAGTTCTGGAAAAGTGGCTTTGACAGAAATAAATTTCTCTGATGATCAGATCACAATAATTAAAAAAAAAGACATTATTTCACTTCCCAAGTCATAAGATAAAAGTGTTTTGGAATATGACATATTATTTTTCAATTATATGAAAGAAAAATGTGGTTTAAATCCCTCACGTCATCATCGCGTCTTTTATTTACACTCTCGCTTGACATCAGCAATTTGCAACCAATTACAAAAAAAAAAAAAAAAAACACGTTGTACTTTTTATGCATTTCCAGTTACAGTAAGTCATAACCCTGACTTCCTGTCAGAAAGCAAATGGATAAAGAGTTTAATTACTCATCAAACCAGAGCATCGTTCTCACCTCCGACCTTCTTTCTACCCAGCATCGAGTACGACGGAGTGCCATCTCTTCCGAAGCGAGTGATCTTGTCATCCACGTGGTACTGAGGCCCAGGACTGCAGTCCTCAAACAGCACTACCCAGAATGCATTGAGAGAATGTGTAATTAAAGAAAGAATGATGATAATGAGTGGTTAGCAGCGTTATAGTTAAAAGCAAACAATTTTCCAAAGCCATATCCCCAAACCTAGACGCTAAAATGTCTGTTTGCTAGTGAAAGAGGCGGAGCTTTCTGTAGACACGCCTCCCTGTTGTGATTGGTTGGATGCTGGTGCTCCACATCATTTGTTGTTCTTTTGCTTGTTTCTTTATTTTTTTGGACTGATGTGCCACCATTTTACCTCCGAACAAACATTTTATTGAAAAAGCCAGAATGTGAGAAGTTTTACCAAAAAAAAAAAAAAAAAAAGTAATGACTTAAAAATCACTGACTGCACCTTTAATATTATACTAAAAATTCAAACTGATGTAAAATGCTAATATTTAAATAAGAAATATTTTCTAAAAAAAAATAACTGACATTAAATAAAAAGTTATTATTCTAGAACTAAAATCAAACTCAAACTAAATTCATAAAAGTCAAACTAAATCCATATTAAAAATATTTTTAAAAATGTTTAAATCTCAAAAATAAAAAAAAATTAAGTATGAAAAATATAAGATTGAAAATATTAATATATTAAAACTAAACTGACTCAGATAAAAGCTGAAAATATTTAAATCAATACTAATTTGTACGAATTAAAAAAATAATAATAAAAGCAACAATAACACTGGCAGTTAGTCTTAACGCAGAAAAGAGTTAAAAGGTGTTAACAAGCCCGAGCGAGCTTTATTTCATTATTCCGGGCAATGCAACAAGAATATGGTGAAAGAATTTTACTACTGCCTATTTTGTTGTCTAAAAGTCCTAAAAAGAATGACAGAATTACACAGTTTCACAGTTGTAAAATTTTCTTTCCTGTTTCGGCGCCCCACTGCAAGCTGATATTACAATCGCCGTCATTGTGCGATTATTGTATTACACCATACAACATAAACATATCAGTATGATGTGCGCTGTTTAATTTGCAACCCCCCCTCTATTATAAGCAAGGTTGTAACGACAGTTTAGATATCGGATGCCGCAACGGTGTCGTAATCCATCTCCATAGTTTACGCAGGGGAAGTCCAAGCATGCCTGGCGGTTATGATGAGCAGGAAGCTCTTAGCTCAGCCTCATATAAATAGCAGTGTGATGGCAATGACGTGAGGTCTGATTCCACTTACTTTTGCTGCTCATGCGGCGGTGGAAGGAGTATGCCGGACTGCTGGGCTTGGTGTAGTCGTGGTTTATGTAGCCGATGGTAGGGGGGAGAGCGTAGTGCCCTGGTCCGGGCCCTGAATAATAATAATAATAATAATAATAATAATAATCATGATAATAATAACAACAAGGGTTTGCATTTATTCATTTGGCCTGCGCTTTTATCCAAATCCATGCACAGAGCTGAGCATTTGAAGGTTGAGAGTCTTGTCACAGCAGAGGCTCTGTTGTGATAGTGGTCATGGGAACTCAAAAACATCCCTAGAACAGAACCTTACCTCTCAAGGACCATTTCTCTAATAATAATAATAATAATAACGATGATAATAATGATGATGATGCATACATGTATACAGGATATGTATACTGTTTTTTTTTTTTTATTATTTTCATCTTTTTTTTGTTTTGCACCAAAGCTACGAGGCGAATGCTGCTAACAACCAAACAAAACTCTAGTTTCTCATTTACTTCTCAAGTAAATAAATTCTCATCTACGTTTCCTACAGTCTGATATGAAAGGTTCAAATATTAACCTTAATAATTACTAGAAGAGCTTTTAATGGAATTTTTCAAACATTTAAACATCAATTAAATATCTGCATTCCTCATTAATATGACGTTGAACATCTCTGGAAAATGGTACGTGAGGAAAAGAAGCTTTTTTTTAGGTTCTAACAGAGAAACGTGGCTGTTATCCGTGATGTTCGAGTTCGTAACTGCGCTAGCAATAGCAACGTCTCTCTGTGACGTTAGCAAAGCACACGGCCTCTAAGTTCTCACAGGAGTAACGAAAATACAAGAACGACTAATAAATTTGCACCAGATTCGCTAAAGACAGAAGAAATATCAATTATTCAGTATAAACAGAGTGAATGTGATTTACACAAGTGTGAGTTTCCTGAGGAAGCTAAAAATGGCTGCTACTGCTGTTCTTAGCAACATTTATAAATAAATAACAGTCAAGTCTGTTTGAAATTTGTATGAAATTTAACATTAACTTAACATTAACTTAGCAACTTCAGGCATTTGCAGGTAACAGGGACGACTGTTTAACTTTAAGTTGCGTCTATGCCTTAAAAAAATACACTATGAATTCAACAACACACTCAATGGGCTTATTAAATAAACACAAAACTCTCAGAAGTGATTGTTGTTGTTCTTTTTACTACTAGAACACTATCCTTCCAATTCAAGGACACATGAGAGTAAATGTATTTTTAGCCTGAAATTCAGCCACATGTGCAGAACACATTGCTCGAATCCTGAAGCACAGCTGTAAAAAGCATCATTTAAATCCTGAGCTCTAGCAGGCTGTGAAATTTCATACTGCTCTAAAGAAGGGGAAAAAATCAGCCTAAGGGACAGGCAGGTGTCCCAGTGGACTCGTTTTAACGCTGCTTTGGTTTCGTATGAGTTTCTTTCGTCTTGGATTCGCTTTTGAGGTTCACAAAGTGCGAACATGCATGTTCTGAAGAACGTCGTAAGCACTTTTTGTTAAATAAATCCACAAACAATCTGCCAATATCGTATTCTTTCTGGATTATAAGACGCATTAACGACCTTTTTGTCTAGAAAGCGCCACAATGTATACATTGTATATAATTTATACATTTTGTTTGTTTTGTTTTTTTGCGTATTGGCATATTTGACATATTTTTATGTTAATGTTTTTATGCGAATTAGCATAATCGTAGCTGCAGTAAACTTCTAAACGGAATTACCTCTAAAAGGTACACCATTAAACTTATAGCTATACAATAACTTCTTATACCACAGCACTTTTGAATTCTCGAGCTCTGATTGGTCAGAAGGTGTTGGTTAATTTTCTATAACAGCAGCTCTGACAATAGTTTATATTAATACGTTATTGTTTCTATAGCAACACAGAGACTTGTATGGTGTATGGACTTGTACGGGTGCGCCACATAAACGGATTTAAACGTGTAATTGTTGACACGGTGGAGTTTTCGGTAGGGAAATGTTCATCTAGCATTTTTGGAAGGAGTCTCCAGTGTCAGCTTTTTTTGTAACAGTCAAAGGCAAAGCTGTAACATGGAAACAGAGGAGTTTATGCGTAACATGACATTCTGGTCAGGGAACGACTGTTAATAGCTATTTCGCAGACGTCCCCCAACATTACACGCAACTATAAACGGATAAGAAGTACACTGTGTCATTTTTTAATGAATAAAAAATTTTTAGTGTTGGCAAATTGCTGTGGTATAAGAAGAAAAAAAAAACACTCAAGGATGTCATTTTATTGGAAAATAGTCAACTTAGGGTTGTAACAGTAAGTCCGCTTCACCGCATCAGGCCACACCTTGTTGTTGATTATTTTCGTTTAATCGCACACTCCATAGTAGGAGTAAGAATGACACTATATACAGGATTTTTTATATATAGCAAAGGAAACTCTTTGAGGACCACTTTGAGCTTTAGTGACTGACACACATCACATGTAACAACAACATTAAAACAAGCTGACATTGTCTAACCCTAAGTGGGAAGAAGATAATATCACAAGCGATCCACTAGTATTTTTAGCCTTTTTTTTAGAGCTCCGACTGCTAGACATTCAATACCATAATAGCAGTGAAGTTAGATGGCCTTTATTTGAAAGCGGATATTGAGGCTCACCGCAGCCTGAAGTGTCCAGACCACCAAACATGGGTGGTTTCTTCAGAAACGGCGGAGGTCCGGACAGCAGGGTGCTCGTAACACGACCCCTCTTTATTATTCTGTCATTTAGACCGAACGTGGGCTCAGGATTAAACCCTGATGCACGCCACAAGTCCACGACTCCCAGCCTTTGATTATTGTTGCTTCAACCCAGCTAAGGTTTCACTCTGAATCTCAACACAAGGAGCTCAAACTTTACAGTCTGCAAGATTAGTTTTGCCGTCTCCAAAAATCCAGTTAAACAAACTAACTAATATAATATAATATACTTCCATTTCGTAAATGTTTGCAAAATACAGAAAATATAGCATCAGTAAAAATCCCTGAGACTATATAGATTACGTTCATTTTCTCTAAGCTGACTGACACTAATAGTCTGGAGCAATTTAATGCCTGAAAAGCAGCATAAAAGAAGGAGACGGAAATTTTCCGGAAGATTCCAAGAACTCACCCCTCTCCCGGCCAGCAATGAGAGGACGCCGTCTCGTCACTTCTTCTGCCATGGAGCAGCTCGCAGCTCACAGAGACCGTCCTCGTGTCCAGGTCCGGCACAGGTTGGGGATTCATTCACACACACACACACACACACACACAGTGGGCCAACTACGACCTGAATTATAGATGATCATTACAAGGATGAGAAACCTTATCCTTGTCCGAGCAACACACATCTCCAGGAGCAACAAAAAAGAAGTGGAAGAAATGTTAGCCAGAATGCAGTGAATTTTGCAGAATGCATCACTGTACAATGAGTCAAGAGCTACAAGATATGAAAAGAAACATAGCAAGCATTCAGGTCAAAATGACTAAAGATCCTTCATGTGTATTTTTTAAAATGAATTTTTAGTCACTTAGTTTTAATTTTTAATCTCTATATTTATATATCCAATACATCTACCCATTCCTGTGATATTAAAGTAATAAAAAAATCTTCATCATGGCTATTATTAAAATATTCTTACCTCTTATGCTTAACATTTTTAATTATCCTTCTTGTATTTTCTTTTTTGTATTTTCTTTTTATTCCCCAGGTGCTGTGTGGACACACACGTCGTCACTGTGGATTCGGATTGCAGCTCACAAGTATCTCTCGGATCGAGTGTCGCTCAAAGAAGTGCTTTGTTCATGGCTCTGGGTTACTTGATTGGATTAAAAAAAAAAACGTGGATTTCATTTAGGAACAGCGGTTCAATTAAAGAGAAATAATGCCTCCATTAAAAAAAAAAAAACACTAGAAAAAAAGAAATGATAATTGATAATATGTATGTAGTGAAATCCTGACTACTCCTTTAATACACTAGATGTTTTTTACTACACTCAGATTAATTAGATTGATTTTCTAATTTTATTACTGTATTGGAAATCACAGCTCACCATTATTGATGTTATTGTGCCTATAAATAATAAATCAACAGGAATATACTGACAATTTTGTTTGAAAAAAAAAATAAATGAATAGAAATTTTTAAAACAGTCAATAAA
This sequence comes from Pangasianodon hypophthalmus, assembly GCF_027358585.1. Lineage (NCBI taxonomy): Eukaryota > Metazoa > Chordata > Actinopteri > Siluriformes > Pangasiidae > Pangasianodon > Pangasianodon hypophthalmus. The sequence continues at coordinate 31,104,523 of NC_069713.1, forward strand.
AAAGCCATTAAATGCATTTGATGTCCCTAATTATTTTTTTTATTAATTATTTTTATTTAATAATTTTTATTTTAAAAGTAAATCTGTGCTAATAAGTGGGCCTGTAATTTTTGTATTATTTCTTTTTTTTTTTTTTTCTTTTTTTTTTTTTTAGTTAAAGGGGTCTGTGTGACTTGAAAAAAAAACTTGATAACCCCTGCTCTAATATCTTGATTATCTGCAGTTGGTCAAATGTTATAATTTTTAGCATGAACTATTTATTATTATTATTATTATTATTATTATTATTATTATTATTATTATTATATCTATTATCTATTATTTTTTATTATTATTTTTTTTTTTTACAAATGAACCTATTCTATGTAATTTATTCTTTATTTACATTTTTAACATGTGAACGAAACATTTGAGAATCATTCATATTCATATCTCCTGTGCTAGCAGGCAGAAATAATATTAACAATTAACAATAAGTAAAGCAAAATGAACTGGACAAGATTCAGAGTAGATGTTTATAATAAATTAAGCTTTAAAATGTATTTGCTTTTCTTGTCAAAAAGATTTAAACCAAGCTTTAAACAAATTCCATCAACAATGCATCTTCCACGTCCTTACAGAAAAGTCACGTGTGAATCTGACACATTTTTAACGTGATCACATAATCAAGTTTAACCAAAAATGTCAATGTGTTGTTTTGACATTTAATAATAAAATGTTTAGGTAACACTTTCTATAAAGCCCATATTCATAAATCATTATAACTGTACGTCTAATCCTTTGTACGTCCTCTAATAATGCCTCATAAATCTTTAATAATGTGCTTTTGTAACAATAGTGTCACTAGTCATTATAATGCCATGTGGTGCAAACTTGATAACTAATAATGACCTGGGAATAATTTTAAAGCTTTATTAACAATTATAAACACTGAAAAATATCGTCATCAAGTGAATATGTGAATATATTGTTCCTCATTCTCAGTATTCCTTATTAGTCCAGAAATTCATCTGGATTTAAGTGTGCTTTTAATCATTAATGATATTTCACTTATATAATATTTATATATAATACACTTACATAATATAATATTTCACTTGCTTTCTAATGATTTGTAAGTTATTATTAGTTATACAGGTTGTGCATGACATGGACATGCACATGGCACCTCACATGATACTAAGGTATCAAGAAATTACTTATAGCACTTATATTACTGGAGTGGCACACCATCGGTGCTTGGCCCCCTAATGATTTACGAATATGGGCTTCATAGAAAGCATTACTCAATATTGCATGGACATTGCGTATGTAATTTAGGAGACGAGGCACTGGGGCGGTTTAGCAGAGTGTGTATAGTGATGGTGGAACAACAGGATGGACCCCAGCGGCGCATTAAACATTAAAAGCCACTCCAAAGTGAGACTCATTCCATTTAAATGGTGGGTTCCTTTACACAAAATGGAAACAGTGATGACATACAAGATAAAAACACTCCCAGATAGCAGATGAGTGATGGCACAGTGCCGGTCCGTGCAAATTACTGCTTTCATCTGGCCAGCATACTGCCGTGGAACGACGGAGAGGAACTCATGGCAATGGTGGAACCCTGAAGAAACCACATCTCAGGCATGATACAGACCACGGCGTAATGGTTCGACTGACCTTAATCTTCCTAAACTCAACCAGATTTGGTCCAAAAATTGGTTGCTTTCTGGGCTGGAATCCAACAAAAAAAAATGTACATCACTGTTACGCAAATTATAGACTGAAAATAAATTATTGATTTTAAAAAATGCAACCTGTTAGCTAAGAACCCCTTTGGAAATGGTTAACTGCACGTTTTCTTGAATTAAGCATTAAAAATATCTTTTAAATATAACGTTTTAGGATTTAAAAGGGCTAAATGGAACCGCAATCGTGGAATCGATCACCCAAGTGTTCAAGTATTTGTTTCTAGAGATACTTGAAAATCTTAAGAAATATTTCTAAAGCTATGTTGTAAAGGTTCCTAATGTGAAATGTGCTCAATTTTAACTAAAATATGAGAAAATGTTTGATTTTTTTTCCATTATAGTGGCCTTAAAACAATGAACAATGAAAAACCAAGAATTTTAGAGTTTCTAAAAATCTAAAAATCCAAAATTCAAAAATCCAAAAATATAACCAAATTAGGGTTATGTGTGCCGTACAGAAATATTATTTTTGATGTACTGAACATTAAATTCACTATTAGTTTGTTAAACCAGCTAGCTAGTTAAGTTTCGACAATTAGTTGCTAGCTAGGTAAATTTACTACATTAGTTTGTTAAATTAGCTAGCTACAATGCAAAAATATTTTAGCAAATAAAAATATATTGAATATAAGCAACTTTAACTACTATAGTTACTATAGTTACTTAGTTTTTTTTTTTAAATATAAGTATTTTTTTAAAGGTATGTTTACTCATCTTAAGCTATTCTTTTGCCAGATCATTTTGCTTACTTCAAGCATTTATTTCTAGAAATAAACAACATTATCCAGCAATAGAATTAAGCTTGAAATTAGTAAATATGTCCAGAAATAGCCATAAAAATCTCTTATTTGTTATATAATAATCTTAGAAATAACTAACTTAGAAATAGATAACTTTTCCTTTTTTCAAGACTTATCTTTACTTGCTGAGACATCTTTTTTTTTTCTTTTTTTAGTTAGGGTTTTTAAATTTACATTGTTAAATTAGCTAGCTAGTAAATATTCCTAATTTAGCTTGTTAAATTAGCTAGTTAGATAAGTTGTGTAATTTACTTTGTTAAATTAGCTAGCTAGTTAATTTTACTAATTTAGCTTGTTAAATTAGCTAGCTAGTTAAGTTGTGTAATTTACTTTGTTAAATTAGCTATCTAGAAAATTTCCTACTTTGTTAAAATTAAAGTTTTTTTTTTTTTTTTTTTGCTAATGTGCCAGTCTTGGTCATTGACTTCACAAACAAATCTGCACAAACGGATGTGAATGGTTTTACTTCTTTTATTATATATGAGGCTAACCTCAAAGAGGTGCCATTACTTTTCTAAATGTTATCATTAATTTCCACTGTAAGAAATATTTCTATACATAACTAAATGATGTGTGTGCATAATGCTCTGTGCTGCATGGCGTCCCATCCGGGGTGTATTCCCGCCCTGTATTCCCGGGATATTCTCCGGATCCAACAGAAACCTGATAAAGGATAAAGTGCTTACTGAAGAACTGAATAACTTTAATCCCAAGGAGATGGGAAAAGGAGCTTTAGATTTTGGGTTTTGGGGGTTTCTTTGGTGGAAAAGAAGCTTCCCCTTGCAATCCAACCTCAAATCAAAGCCTACATTACACCAGCGTGTGTCTAAAACCAGACTCTTTCCACTTGTGGCTCTGTGATAGAGGAGTGAGTTTCCTGACTTCAGATTCTTTCTCAACCTTAAACAAAATCTCAGCTCTTCTGACCATCGATGCTGAAGGACCATCACGCTGTCTGTCTCTGATTTATCTGTTTAGGCGATCGATAACGTGCGTTCCTTTCAGTTACTCGCATTTCTCTGTTATTGCTATTTCCATTAGTCGTCTTGTATAGAACGTGTGTAGCTTCTAAATCACAGCGAATGTGTGCTTAGTCGTCGTTCTCTCGTTTATTTCTCCATCTATCTCTCAACTCCAATTCGCAGGACTTCGGCTAACATCTCGATGCTCGGATTGGATTCACTTGTAAGTCTTGTGCTGAATTATTTAATATAGATGTGAATCATATGTAACATTTTGTACTTTCATACATATATATATATACTGTATATAATGTACAAATATATGTGTAATAAATGAACTAAGGATGTGATGGGGATTTCCTTTCAGATATTTATACATTATTTATAACAACTAAATGCTACATTTCTCCTAACAAGTCTTGCTAACCAGTTAATTATATACTTGCATTACGGCTGCAATGGAATGTACAATTACATACGCAAAATATATAAAATCTGATGCACAACACTGATCTTACTGATTCTGAGATCATTTACAATTTTATTACTAGCAATACCTATAGAGCTAAACCTGCTCATATAATTTAAGCCCATTTAAATAATGCTTACAACAAAAATTCCATTCATTATGAATTATTCAACAAAACATTCATATACATATATAATATACATGAAAGTATATAAAGATATGAAAATATGCTTGTAACCCAAACACTATTGTGTCAGTAGTTGGTTATGTGAAATATTGTGAAATTTAAGACAATACTGATATTAAACACACACCAAAGGACCGTAATTTCTGTGTATCTTGTTTAATTCTGCAGTATTATTAAAACCAGTGATGTGCTTGTTTTTTTTTTTGTTTTTTTTTTTTAATGTGACAATTCTTGCAATTGTGTGTCATGCAAAGCTGTTTTTTTTCGTAATAAACTTAAACTAGAAACTTGAACTTGACTTTATTGGATCAATTCATTTTATTGTTCATATCTTTAATTTAATTTGGAAATATATATAAAATAATCATGCCATGTTGAAACAGTGAATAGTATGTTTTTTTAATGATATTTATATAATTTTTATAGGTATTTCCTTCAATATTTCATCTTTCTAGTAACCTACATGTTTTTACCAACTATAGTTTCAGAAGCACTTTGCTTGCACTAATGAAGTTTTTGTCCTATGCTTAATTTTATTACATCCACTATATAAATTCGGGTCTGAATGTCTAATGCACTAGTGAAAAAGCTTCTATTTTGCATTCTTTTGTAATTTAATCCAATTTTTTTCATTACAAATGATATTATCACCAACAACCGGAGTGAAACCTAAAATCTTAGAACAGGAATTTCTAAATTTCAGAATGACAGCGTATGCTTGAGCTGACACGGACTCCACAAGTTTGTGTAAAACCCTGCGATCTGTGTTAGATCTGTGTAAATGTGGTCTAAACACGCGCTTCGATGTTAGGGATAAGGAAAAAATCTCAAGGAAATTGGATTTTTTAAAATGAAGCAGTTAAAATCAGAAAACTGCTGAAATTCCAACATAAAAAATTGGCTGAAATATAAATTGTAACCTAGAAATAGTCAGGAATATTGTATATTTATAATATATTCATGCATATTTTCATGATAGTGAGTACTTTCAAATTTCTTTTCTTTGTTGAAAATTCAAAAAGATTCTTTAACTTTATTTAGAGTTTTAAATGAAAAATAAATTCCCCGAATTTCAGTGTAGTCCCAGACTTTTGGACCCAAATATATTTAATATTTATAATATCATAAATTTATAATATATATGATATCATATAATATCATCATTTAAGTGCGGTTATGTGTGATGCACATGATAGAAAATATAGTATAAAGCAGTTTACCATGAAATACCATGAGATCAGACTTCACCTTTAGATTTTATTACTAGCAAGCTGAGAGTCAGTTATTGGACAAATTGGCAAATTTAGTAGTGAAAATATAGCCTATGTAAATGTGAGAAGACTAATCTCCCTGAGCAGTTGCCATGTTGAACTTTGTTTTTTTTTAAATAGTTTTTTAATAGATTTCTTGGAGATTCGATATCTGTGTGTGAATTTTTACACAGGTGGAAATCATACAGAGAATCTGTATGTAAGTAGAAGTATGCAGTACGTAAGTAGAAGTATAGGTACTGTGTCAAAATTGTACAGAATCCAAGTTCAAGAGTGTTCAAGAGTAAATATTTTTAATGTTCATGATGATGTTCATGATGTCCGATCCTGCATGACTAGCTAGTTCACTAAGCAATCAGTCATAAGGAAAATATTCTGCTAACTCAGATACCCGCAGAATTTGGCTTCCCGACTGGATCATGTTCAAGAACTCTTTGAATGAATGCTACGGCACATTAACAACATGTGCCTTAACTAACTAGCTACTTTAACAAGCTAATCTACAAAACTTGACTAGCTATCTAATTTAACAAAGTAAATTACAAACCTTAACTACGCTGCAAAAAAATTATGTTGAACAAAAGAAATATTTCTCATTATGGGATTATTATATAACAAATATTACTCATTTTAAACGTCATTCTATTTGCAAATAATTTCGCTTCTTTCTAAAAAAAAAACAAAGCCAAATTAGCTAGAAATATAATATGATGATTTCAAGCATGAAATGAGTAAACTTATCTAAAAATATGCTTAATAATCTTATATTTGTTGAAAAACTATCTAACAAAGAGAAATATTAGTTCAAGTTCCTTATATTCAAGACATGTTTACTTGCTATGATATCCATTTTTTGCACTGTAGCTAGCTAATTTAACAAACTAATGTCCAAAATTTAACTAGCTAAATTAACAAGCTAAAGTACAAAACCAAATTAAAGCTACCAAATTAAACAAACTAATCCACAAAAAATTACTAGCTAGATAATTTAACAAACTAATGTATAAAATTGAACTAGCTCCCTAAATTAACATAAACTACCTAAAGTACAAAAATTAGCTAGTTAGATAATTTAACAATGTAAATTGCAAAAATTACCTAGCTAGCTAATTTAAAAACTAATGTACAATCCTTAACTAACTAGCTAATTTAACAAAGTAATATACAATATGTATCTAGCTAGCTAATTTAACTATCTAAAGTACAAATTTCAAACATAGCTCAACATATTTCTTTAGATTTGATGATGAATTTTATAAATATCTTTATAAATTTTTATATGGGGGGCAAACAAGATTCTTCATCCTGTGTGAATTGGAAACTCCAGCAAAAGAAAACATCTTAGTAAGAAAAAATTTTGAAAAATTATGAAAATAGAAAACAAAAACAAAAATCTCAGGAGATGTGTCATGAGAACTTAGTAGGTCAAAATGAAAATTTAAGGACTAAAAAGTATGTTTTCTCTTGGTAAGAGTACAAATAGTACTGAAGTACAATAAGGAAGTACAACTACTTAAGTATTTAAGTATTTTCCACCACATAAGTTCCACCAAGTATTTTTTTACACCACGTTTCTCCAAAACAGAACATAAAAGATGATTTATTATTAACGTCTATAAATTAGAAAACAATCTTCATGGTGTGATGTTCAATATTACAGTTTAATAATTCAGTCATATTACAAACTACCTACTTATAACTTAAGAGCCAGAAACTTTACACTTTTTTTAAATACGCTGATACAATTCAGTACAAAAATAAAAAGCAGTACAATTGTACAAACATACATACAATTATTTACTAACAGTCCCGCAGAGTTCGATTGCAGTTTTTTGTTTTTTTTTTTTTTTGGAATTCCAGCCATGACGGCAAAAAGAGTGAGAGGATTAATCCACCGCTGAATAAACAGAATGGTGACCCAGTCAGTCCCGGCTTCTGCATCTTGCGAACGCAAACTTTGCGATGTTGCGCTGTTTATCTTGAGTCCCGCTGCGATAGAAGTAGAAATGTTTTAACGGTCGAATTTTTACAAGAGAAATTTCTTTTCTCTTTTAGTCCAGAAAGGTGACACCAGATGGTTCATGTGTGTGTGTGTGGGGTTTAAGCATCAACACAAAACATAAAATTCAATAAATGAATTCTATTTAAAAAATATATATATTTATATATTTCCAATCTTGGAAATATTTTTTCCAAGATTGTTGTGAGTTGGGTTGCACAATATGGACAAAATACTACACTGATTTTTATTGCTATATACTGAGATTGTGATATTAGAAATTTTAAAAGAACCATCAGTAAAAAAAATTGGCTGAAAAATATATATATTTTTTAACTTATTAAAACTTAGATGAATGAGGTCATCTGCATATTACAACCTGTGAGGTATTCCTGTCAAAATGCACATAAACGACTGCATAGAACTGGAACGCTCATGAATGACTGATCATAGGGCTGGATGATACGAGATAATATCACGAAACATCATTTTCTGGAATATCGTCAGCAGTTACATAGTAACAAGTAGCTGACTGGATGTTAAATTTCAATTTTTGTACCAATTTTTTTTTTTTTTACATTTTTGCACTTTTTCCTTTTTTGGCACTACTTACAAATGCATATATGTATCTTTCAGCTGGAAATGTGGATAAAGTGTACCTTTAAAAAAAGATTTAAGGTAAATAATTGAACCAAAATCACCTTTTAGAAAATTTAAACCTTTAAAGCTACACTATATTCACCTTTCTATGTAAAAAAAAAAATGTTCAAGAGGTGGAATTTTATGGTTCAGAGTGTAATGTGAAAAATATCTTTAAATATCATGGTGTAATATTCCTGCTATATCACCCACACCTAGTGTACAGGTATCTTTGGTAAGAGTGGACACTCATGAAGACTACCAAAAAACACACAAAAAAAATGTGTATTCAGACATATTCTGCTTGTTGATATGTCATTACGATTTGGCTACTCGGAAAAAGTTGGTTCGTGTGAATCCTGCGATCAAATCTCAAATCTGGAGCGTTTAGCACACAATATACACATCATAAAACATTAAGGCACTAGTTAGAGGGGCTCATTTACATATTGCAGCCTTCTGTGATGTAATAATATCACAGAAATGAAAGCACGATCATGTGACGTCATCCTCGGAACAAAATGTGCAAATCCCAGCCCAAGGTATCCTCCATATCTGTCATGGGTATCAATCAACATTTAAAAAAAATGGCTGGTTTCCTGTATGGACCAAAAAGAGGCACTTTTTTTTTAATGAAGTGTCCAGTGGATTTGAAATCTCAGGTTGTTCCTTCTCAAGTCTTTCTGCAGCAGGACTCACAGCTAGCGTGGCAAGAAAAAGAAAGCTAGCTGTCCCCCCATCCACCCCACACCATCCCCCATCTTGTCCAATATTCCAGCAGCCAGGGGGTGACGTTGCTACGATTTATCTCCTTGAAGAACCTGAAAAGAGCAGAGCAAAATCACTGATGAGTCAATCGTGCGTAGTCAGACACGACAGCATGCGTTCGCGCCCGACTGATTAGGGGGCTAGCTTAAAAAGAATGCGCTGATCAAAATACTTTGGGGGTCAAGCTACGTTTTAATCACAAGGCTGCTTTTAAAGGCTTTGCATTTGGGTGGTATAATTGCTCAAAGGTTCTGGAAAACTTCATGCTGCGCTGGAAGATTAGAGGCAGTCATCCCGGTTCAAAAGTTCCTCGGTCGCACGGACAAACGTTTAGCATGTGTCCTTGCGCAGACTAGAGAGACCACAGCGCACATGGGGGGCGGGATTGGGAGGAGGGGAGGAGGGCGGTTAGGAAAAGTGGCTAATTATCTGTCGGTCATGTTCTTTGCGTGCACTTGAGCCCAGACCCGTTGCGAGACAACCCTTGCCATTACCAAACAAAGAATTACCACGGAATCGTAAAAGAGACAAATGTAGTGCAGAATGCAGATGGGGTCTTCTTCAGAAGTGAGCTAAACAGAGCGCCTTTATTTTGCGCAAAATCCAAATAGCTGACACTTCTGTAAACAATTTGGTCAAAAAAAAAATGTAAAGCAGAAATTGCCCCCCCTCCTTTAATCTGTCTAGACATTTAATTCCCTTGGAGATCAAATTACTACTAGTATTACTACTGCTACTAATAATAATAATAATAAACATGTGTTCACTAACCTATAATAACACAATAAACTCTAACTTCTCACAACTCCTAAAATATTTATTTCTGAACTAGGGTTGACTGATATGACCAAATATCATATCATGATACTTAAAAGGCATTTCTACGATACATGATATGAGCCGCAATAGATTTATTATCAATGTTCAATGACTTATATTTGACACATCATTGACGTGTCGCTGACGTTTCATATCAAATATTTAATTCTTCAGTTAAATAACATAAAGTCATATGTGTAATTATAGTTATAAACATGCTACGATGTTTCTCAGGAAAGTGAACTGTGGCATAATTTAGCACAATATCATTATTATATCATCATATTGCCCGGCCCTACTGTGAACTTCTAAAATATTGCCCTTTCCTGTCTTTGACAGAAAATTTTTTTTTTAAATAAATAAAAAAACTGGAGACATGCCAAGATTTTGTTACAACCCTCACTGTATTAGAGCTGGGACCAATTATGGAGCCAGGATGGAGGTTAAATAATCAGTAGTCGTACATTCATCAGTTCGAGTTAAGCCGAAGTGGCTAGAAACAAACTGGACTTAATCAGTCATCAGTCCTCAGGACAATTTAAAATTGACCCCAATCTTCTAGCTGTAAGTGTGTAATACTCGGCTGGCCGGCTCTGGGCCTGCGGAGTTTACTTAACACACACCTGGATCTAATATTCAGACGCTACTGTAAATCCACTTTATCCAGTATTAACAGAAAAAGAGTCTAGACAGCATGAATGTCTGCATTCTTACTTGAATATTTAGGAAGCATGTATATTTTTGAGGATTTTCTCTGTACTTATTGTTTTGTCTGAGTAGTTTGTCGCTACTTATTGGTTTGTTTTATTATTCTGTCTTTCCTTTTTGTTTTTTTTCCCCATCTATTGTCTTTTTTCTGAGTATTTTGTTTGTGCTTATTGACATAATATTTTCTCAGAAGGGTTGTTTTGTTATATTTTTGTTTAAATATTTTGTCTGTATCTATTGTTTTGTCTGAATATTTTGTCATTATCATTTTGTCATTTTGTAATTATTGTTTTGTATGTTTGTATGCTTATTATTATTATTATTATTATTATTATTATTATTATTATTATGACTGAATATGTTGTCAATATGGACTTTTTATTTTGCCTGTAATGATTGTTTTGTATATTGTTTGTAGGTTTTTTTTATTTTTATTCTGCTTATTATATTATTATCTTGTCTGAATATGTTGTCAATATGGATCGTTTTGTCTGAGTACTTTGTCTATATTTATTATTTTGTTTGAATATTATGTCTGTAATGGTTTTGTAAATGGTTGGTATGTTTGTAAGCTTATTATATTATCATTTTGTCTAAATATTTTGTTAATATGGATTGTTTTGTTTGAGTATTTCATCTGTATTTATTTTCTTATTGAAGTATTTTGTCTGTACTTTTTGTTTTGTCTGAATATTTTGTCTGCAATTATTGTTTTGTTTTTGTATTTTTATTCTGCTATTTTTATTATCTCTCTCTCTCTCTATATATATATATATGTATATATATATATATATATATATATATATATATATATATATATATATATATATATATATATATATAGTTAGTCTGTACACTTTTGTCTGAATATTTTCCTGAATATTCTGTTTGTTGTTTAAAACATATTTTATTAATTTCACCACCAGGATTTGGGTGTAAATGAGCCAAACATACCTGGTTTCGGGTTTTGTGAGACTTTTGCAGCCAGACGCGCCACTGGTCGTATTGTTTGATACTCATGGCGCTGCAGTCGGAAACACGCTTGCGCACCCAGCTGAAGAACTGCTTCAGGTCCTGACGCAGTGTCGAGTTCTGCCGGGCCGCTTTGGAGTCGCACGACCCTGCCATTGAGCGCTCTGAAAAACAGAAAAGAATACAAAAATGTTCATGTGGATTTACTTACGATGGCCATCTCTGCCTATACTCTTGATACTGATTCATTCTAAAAAAAAAAAAAAAAGACAAGATCCAAACTGAGCAAGAGTACTTGAATCTTTCGACACAAGGAGCCCTTTTCCACTTAATAAACTCTTCCTCGGGGGTTTGGATGGTTAAGGGTTCGAGTTCTTAAAAGATGGTCTACTTGGAACCTATTTTGTTGTAGGGACAAACCAAAGAACTCATTAAAAAAAGCCAAAGAGGAACAGACGAGTAATGAAGTTATCAAGGCTAATTTCAAAAACTTTATCCTCGGCATTACACTTGATGTTGGGTTTTAGTGCTGGAAAATGTAGGTGGTGCAAAGTCTATGTGATGGACAAAATGTGCTCTTCTATAAACAGTTATCATTTAAGTGTGTTCTACTTCCTTTCGTTTCCCAGACGGCCACAAATATTTCCATTTGTTCATTTGTCCATTACTGAGCAAAGTCTATAAAGCCTATAAAAAGCCCATGCTTCGTGCGTCACGCCATTATTTTTGCTAACTTTTGTTATTGTTAAATCTGCACCGTCAAAGGAGTGTGCATAATTCCAGTTTTTCACTAGTCTCGCCATATTCGACTGTCCTAAAACCAGACGTGTAGCGCGTTGTTTTTGTATAGCGATGTGTGCAAGAGTAGCTAATTTCATTGTGTTAAAAATTCAGAATTTGAATTTGAATTGTTGAACTTTCCCAGCAGGACAGCAAGCTGTTTGTTCTGCCAGGCCCTGATGGGATTTGAATGATGGACAATGATTGTTTGGGTCCAGAATATTTTCAAACCTTGCCCCAACTGCAGCAAAAATCCAAAAATGATGCAATGATGCGCGAGTCTCAGAGGCTATGGAAATACTGCTGAACTTAAATACTGCTGAATAGTCGCAGCAGGGAGTCAAGTAAACCTGGTCCTTAATGAGATAATAGGCATAAGTGCAGGCAGTGAGTACGGAAAACTTACAGCCAACACTAACTCATAGTAATAGGAGACATAGCTGTGGTGTAGATCACTGGAATTGTTAAAGTAGATGAGAAGACATGTTGGCCGACTCGAACACCATTGCCGCATTGCCGGAGCCTGGTTTAAAAAAAAAAAAAAAAAAAAACACCCCATGGGAAGCTTTTCTCCAAAACCCACACTGGATATTTTGATGCAGCAGGTTAACTTTTAGGTGTCTGCCATCACTAAACGTCTTGCGTCTGTTCATTGACTCAAGTTAAATGATTTGTTTGGTTACACAGTTTGCCCAAACACACACCACAACTACTGAGCTCGCTGTAACACAATACTGTTTCCCTACCATCCACGTGCCGGTCTTATCTTTTGAGTCATCGTAAACACAAATAAGCAACCATCACTGGGCTCTTCCACCAGCTTCGCAGTCTAAAACCCAAGGGACGAGCACTCATTGTGTCCCGAATCACCTCTCTTTCAGTTTTACGCCGCATAACGAAACACGGGACGGCGCAAAAAAATAAATTCAGCTCTACTTTAAATAAATAGCGACTTTAGTCACTCCAGATGCGGCGTGTGAGTTACAGGAAGCGGCGGAACGTGGTGGGGAGCTAATCTGTTAATCTTCAGAAAACAGTCTTTCGAAACAAATGTATCAAATGCTCCCTGCGGCCACTTTTTGGCGAGCCGCAAAGTGGGAAGAGATGTGTGGGATGTGTAATCTGTTTCATGTGCTGCGATGGTTTTTTAGCTGCTGGATTTAGCACTGTCTCGAATGTGTATCCCATTAAGCAACGGACTGCAGGACACGTACAATATGTGGCGACGTGATGAAGGACGGATGGTGTCTCAATCCTGCCGGGACTTTTATTTTTTGCCATTTTCCTCTGTGGAGATCACAGTGTCTGCTGTCCATCCTTTTTTCCTTCTCATTATGTCAGTTTTTATGTAACTTTTTTTAGGCTTTTTTGATTTTTGGGCCTGTTGATTACCAACACGTGCAAATATTTCTTGTCATCCACTAGAGGTTTCTAGTCAGGATAATTGGAATCCACAGCACAGTTCTTCTCAATTTGCTTCATTTTTAAAAGTTGTGTCTTCATACAAAGCTCCATAAATGGCAAAAAAGACAAAATGGCGACTAAAGGGTGAAAGAGTGCCTCCTAATCGTGATGTGCGCTAAATCTTCCAGCTTCATTAGGTCAGTCCTCTATATGTTATATATTATTGTTAATATAAAGCATATTTTTAAAATGTGTGTACAGCAATTCTAGCTAACGAATCTCTTACCACTGTGTGGCGTGGACGCTGCCGTCGGATGACTCCAGTCGCTCCAGATACCCGCCTTCCTCGATCCCAGGATGCCCACTGGGTTACAGCGCACCTGGACGAAGTATACGGTCCCCGGCCTGAGCCCTGCCAACCTGCAGGACGTCTGGTTCCCCATGTCATCCACCACCTACAGCAAGAGAGAGAAACCCAAACAAAAAACGTCACATCAAAGACCTACACACACACACACACACACACACACACATACACTTGACTGATAGGGCCTGTTTACGTTCCTAAAAACCAGACCATTCATGCTAGAATCCACAAAGCAAGCTGGCACAGGCTCGAGTGTTAAGCAGGAGACAATATTCTCTCGGAGAGAGGATCTGACATGTATCCTCGAAAGAAGTCAACACACACATACACACACACACACACACACATACGTCAGCCTGAGACAGTAAACGATACAGTCAAACACACGCTTCATGCTGTTCTTCGTCATGCACGCCTACTTCGCCCTGAGAGGAAATCTGTTATCTATTACTTATTACAGACTGAGTAATTGGACGGGTGAAGACGGCACCAACAGCTTACAAGCGGCGGCCGAAACCCAAGCCAAGCCAAGATCCTTCATTCTCCTCTAATTTTCTTTCTAAATACTGCATATTTGAGAGGAGGGACGAGTTTCAAATGCAGGAATGTCCTATGCCTCCGAGTCAGATAATAAGCACCGGGGCCCCATGTAATTATTTACAACCGCGACCGGCCTGATTCGGCCCATGTCCGCCGTCTCCCTTTCCTTTACAAAAGCAACAAACATTCAAGAACGCCACATCCAACATGATCAAACGGATCGCTCCACGCTCCAATTCGTCACGGGGCCATCATTACAATGAATACTTGAATGGTAACAGACTCGCTAGGTTGCAGCGTAGCCGGCAGGATGACAGGACAACATGCTGGAGAAGAAAAGTGCAAATGTCACAGCATTTAAAAGGAAATAAATGCTTAAAAGGCTTATAATCGTTCATCATATTTCGGGAACAATCAGAAATCCTGGCAGAGCGATGACATTCAAAGAAGAAAAAAAACGACGATATGTTGTGTTATGTGTAACCCAATCTTTCTGGCCTGCTCCAGAGAGAACCTGCCTGCTGATTGAAACCATATGAAGAACACAAAGAACGGTGAAAGCTTATTTCAAGGCTGTGTATCACGACGATACGAGGACTGGAAACCATGTGGCCTCCTGTTCCTGCTGTTGTCGGAAAGGACATTTCAAACCAGCCGTAGAACGAAGAGCCTAGACAGGCACCATCACAATATCCTCAGAAGAATTTCTTCAGATTTTGGGAATATAGACCTGAATCGTTGCATCGGTTAATGATTAAAGCCTTCAGGAATTGAGTCAGGTGTACTGGAGCAGGAAAATAAACTAGTGTGTGCAGTGATGTGGGCCTCCAGAGCTAGCTGTTCTACTGTTATATTTCATAGATATTTCATAAAGAACCATCAAAGATGGGTTTATCAAGCCATGTTGGAAGCTTCTCATATCTATTCACATAACCCTTTTCACATAATCCTTTTTGAAATTCTGAACATTTCCTTTGGTTTACCATAAAGGAATTTGCCAGATTAGTCAAGCACTTTCATCTCCAGAACTCACGTGATCTAAGATTTTTTTTAAACCCCGCTCACGTTCAATTATAGGTATGTACAGTCCCCTCCGAAAGTATTGGAACAGCAAGGCCAATTTGTTCATTTTTTTTGTGCTATACACTGAAGACTTTTGGGTTTGCGAGCAAAAGATGAATATGAGACGATAGAACAGATTTTCAGCTTTCATTTCCTGATAATTACATCTAGATGTGTTAAACGACTTAGAAAAAGGTACCTTTGGTGGCAGACCATGCAATTTCTAGGTGAGCAAAAGTATAGGTACAGATAGTCTTAAAGTAAATAACACTTAATATTTGGATACCCATATCTTGCTTGCAATGTTTCCAATTTTCCATCTTTTCTCTGCTTCATAATGGCTTGCTTTTCTCCTATAGACCTCTCTCTGGTCTTTATGTTGGTTTATCCTTTTTAACAACAAATGCAGGCTTCGCAGGCGAAACCCAGGGCTCAAACCAAGACTAGACATTCAGAGCTATTACTTGTTTAAACAATCAAGAACAAACACCTGTCAGTCACGTATTCCAATATTTTTGAAATTGAAATTCTCATTGAAAAAAATGAAATTCTCACCTATCGTCTCATTTCATCTTTTGATCTCAAACTTAAATGTGTACAGCAAAAACAAAAAAAGAATATGCCCTAAGATATTAATTGATATTTCTTAACTCTATGCAAATGAAGTACGACAAGGTAAAGCAACAAATCCAAACAATTAGCTCTAATAATTCCTCAGACCAATCCTATTTTAGGTGTGGTCCAATATTTCTTTACTTCCATGCTTACAACTTTAGTTCTGACTCACAATTATTGTAATTAGTATATTATAATAATATACTCTTATTAAATGTATGGCGGACGTAGCAGAGATTGATGGTGCCTCTGGCGAGGGTGTGTAGCTTGTAAAGTTAGCTTGCTTTGCTAATCCGCCAACAAAGCTTAGCATGTAACATGTAATCAAACAACAATAAGCAACAAGAGTAGCAGTTGCTACACACCCACAAGAAAAAAACACAAGCGACACAAGCGAATTTTCACTTACTAGTATAAATGTATGTAGGGTAGGGTATGCAAACAGCTAGCTAACTTAGCTACTGTTAGTGATAACATTTTGATTAATATATTATGGAATAATGTGGTATATTTTAACAGGTTTATCATTTCGAGAATATTATGACGCAAATCAAGAGGGAAATATGGAAATCGTTCGATGTTGGCTAACGTTCCCCCCAAAAACAAAATGCTCTTTGGCTCTGCCTAAAAACCTAACACAATCTTGTTGTATTGAACAATCCTATAATACAAAACCACAAACATTCAAAAGAATCCTGCTAACGAATGCTACCTTCGCTACTAATGACAATTAGCATAATGGTGATGATTAGCATAGAGCAAACAAATCATACACTCTGGTTGATCACTTGTCAGCATCTTGGGTGAAGTGGACTCGAAACATTGTTCATGTTAACTAATGACGCCTTCCTTTTTCCCTCCGATTCCTAACTTTTATGTGGTTATTTTCCATTTATAGCCAATTCCTGGCACAAGCAACGACGTTTTTACAAGGTGCACGGCAATAAATCTTTCCTCATTTCCCTGGATAATGGAACCTTGGTAACTTTAACCTAGGATATTCCTATCACCCTTAGGGAAGGTTTCACATACCTAGGTGCCAGAATAAAGTCATGATTCATTGTGAAGCAGATGGTAAGCATGTGTGTTTCATTCAGATGTGAGAGATTAGCGTTGCTACGCGTCTCTATGTGGGGCAGAACGTTTTAAAAGAAATGGTTATTCAAGTTAATCACACTTCCATCAGATCCGTAAAGCCTGGTGGTGGTAGTATCTCAGGAATGACTAAATTCTAGGATGCAAGCTGTGTCCAAACATCCTAAGAGGAATGAGATGGTCTGGCAGAGCCTAGTTGTCTGTATTCCTAGACCTTTCATACGGAAGCTACACAAGTCAGGGTGAATGATGAATCTCTGACTCCGCTGGAGAAAAAAAAAAAAAAGGAACACTAAAGCAGCATTAGTTAAACTGTTAAAGCTCCAGGATATCTGGTTTCTACCTAATAAATCTAAACCCTCTTCCACAAATCTGATATCGTCGTGAATCACTCTGCTAGGTGTCTGCTCAAGATCCTGTAAAAATATCCTTAAATCTCTTAACTCCCACATGGCAGAGTTCCTGCTATTGCAAAAGCCAGAGGCGTCCGCAGCCATTCGGCGACCTCTAAAATAAACCTCGGCTGCGCTAATAAAAATACTGCAGTGAAAATCAATCGGCCATCAAATAAACGGCGCTGTCAATCATCGAATGAACTCAGCAACCGGTTCAAGCTAGATGGCTGGATAAGGCGAAGAGTTTCATTTTAAAGGTTCAAATAACAGACAGAGAAGGCAGACTGATTTCAAGGTGCTACCTTCCAATCGGTGCTGTCTTCAAGCCTGTAGCGGATCTGGTACTTGGCCTGGAAGAGATAGTCTTTGAGGGCAGGCGGTGTTCCCCAGCGTACGGTCAGCTGATCATCCAGATCGCCCACGCGGCTCACGTGCACATCGGCCGGAGGATCCGTCGTCACTGGGTAGAAGAAGAGAAGAACGTTTGGTATGGCTAAAGAGAAACTATATCATACACAAATTCTAGCACTCTGAAAGCTTGAACCAAAGAACCATCGAGGGGACCATATTTGGTGTTGAATTCTCAAATCTGATTGGTCAGAAGGTGGATTATTTTCTGTACCAGCAGCTCTGTCAGTAGTCCCAGTTGTAATTCAAAGCACAAGTTGTTTCTATAGTAATGAATCATTTACAGGGAATTGGTCTACGGTGAACGAGCTAGAAAATCTAAAGCTAATAATAAATGCATTTAAAAAAAACAGGTGTTATTTGACAAAGAAAAATCATTGATAGAGTGAAATTTCCTCATACATGTTTCATAACATAACATTTGTAAGTTTTTACATTTTGCGGTTTATAGGTAGGTAACATGACAAGCTGCGTTTTTTTTTTTTTTTTGTCTTATTAACTTCAGAAGAGAGGCAAAAAAAGAGACTTGTCTTGCGCACGTTCCACAACATTAAACGTAACTCTAAACTAAGTCATGAATAAATAAATGGTTGTACTATAAGAGAAATAAAGCGTTTCAGCCCACCCTGCTTTGAATTCTTTTCCTATAACACCATGCACTCATCATGTTTTATTTAACATATAGTAAATATTCTGTGAGGCCATGATTTAGGTAAAAACTCAGCACAGTTGGAGAAACATCTCAGAAGGGTGTGACACCCAAGCTGAACTATTGTGTGTTTTTTTTTTCCTTTTCTTGGTTGTACATGCCACATGCAAACGCACGTATGGGTGACGAATTAAAGGAAAAAAAATGGTGGCTGTGCCATGGTGCCATGGAAATGTTTATTTTGCTAGCATGGCCATTTGCTTCCTTAGAAGAAGGATGAATTGATGAGGATGAAAATGATGTAAATCAGATGCTATGGGCTTCACACTTCATCACCACATTTCAGCCTAATTGAACACTTATGGGAGATTTTAGAGCGCCGAGTTAAGACAGCGACAACAACAGTGCTCTCGGTTAAAAACACCAACGGAGGGAGTATCTATCGGAAGAACGGTGGTCATCACGACAGTACCATTCCAGAGATGTGCATAATCCACACCACGGCACATTGAAGACTATTCGGAAGACACTTCATGTTAGTTTTTCCTCCAAATAAACTGCACGCCTTTATAGCGCTTTACCTCGTACTGTACTGAATTTGTATTCATTGCAGTACAGTACATACTTTACATTTCCTTACATTTCCTTCTGGGATCTGCTTCTAGATTGCACACAGGACGTTGACGATAACATCACGAAACACTGAAGAAGCCTTCGATTGTGTAGCAAAGTGGAGGCGTTTGGGTGTGACGAGTGTGTCATGCTTCTGGTATCACTAGTACAACACCCACCTTCCTCTTCCAGCTGTTGCTCACCTCTAAACATGCCCCTGCTTCCAGGTGTGAGACATGCACACACTAACGTGTACCAGAAACGTTCCAACACGGAATTTTTAAATCATTAAGTAACGTCTTAAGAGGGACTAATATTTTCCAAACTCTGTGGTTTCATCTAAAAAAAAAAAACAGACAGGATATCACAGCTCCACTGGACTCTACTACCGCTTGCTACCGCTGCTGAGAGGTCTGATTCTGATATTCGAAATTTCCATTTGACCACGGGGAAAAAAAAAAAAAAAAAAAGTCAGGAGAAGGTCAGTGATCAAAGATAATAACATGCAAAGACATTTTACAGACTTCCTTTAATGTTACATTGCCATTTAAACGTAGCCCAAGGCAAGCTGCGCCATTCAGATCACCGAAAGGCTCGTAAACTTCTGTTCTCACACACGAAAACAACTCGCCATGTAGCGCGCAAACAGAAACCGAGGTTGACGACACCATCAAAGGAACGGGTAGGAGCGTGGCAATTCGTCACGTACTCCACCCAGCGCTTTTTTTTCCTCTCTCCTGTCGCCCTGAGTGACATATGGAATGGGGTCAGAGGTGGCACACACAATCGCATACTCACACTCTCACACACACACACTCACCCACATCCAGGATATCTAGGTTGATGACGTCTGAGGTGGCGCTCCCGAGCTGGTTGGAGGCCTCCACCCAGATCTCATAGGGCGTGAAGAGGGCGAGGTCGCGCGGGATGTAGCACGTGTACGGCTGCCCGCCGCTGTAGTCGTCGCACTCTTTCTCCTGGCCGTACCATCTGCGCAAAACAACCAGGTTATTCGTCAGAACACATCATCGCACCGATATTTACGTCTAGAAAGGTGGTGTCACTCGTAATTTGAGATTTGTGTTTCTCCACCGTTCATCCAAAGCCCACTGAGATGAGGAAAAAAAAACCACGTTCCAACCACCAACCAATAAAGAGTGGCTATATACAGTATGGCTGACGCGATTTGTCAGAACTTGAGTGAATTATTTCTGGCTCAATGAAAACGTATGTAAAGCATGCAGCATCCTGTGGACTCGCAGTGTGAATAAGTGCCTTCTGCATTCTTTTCTTCGCTTTTGAATAACCTCTTTTTGCTCATCAAAAGGATTAGCGCAGATCCGGTCTGAGAGCTTCTCAAACACCCACAAAACGCCTTCGGGCTAAAAGAATATTCATGCAAAAAAAAAAAAAGTGCTAATAATAAACGGTTCTGGAAGGTTGTGAGTTCAAATCCAAGACTAAAGATAAAGATAAACTACAAAATCAACAAATTTGAATCCATTTATAGACACATCAAGCCGTGTGTGTGTGTGTGTGTGTGTGTGATGTGCGCACTCACTTCAGCTTGTATTTGAGTGTGTATTTGGTCTTGATGAAGGTCTCCCCCTGACCCCCAGGAGCCCATTTGCAGGTGAGATCTTTTGTGTTTCTCGACCAACACGTAAGGTTCACGGGTTTCTCAGGCGGCACTGGAGGAAACAAAAAATAAATAAATAAGTAAAGCAAGCTTTACAATTTCGTCCTGCAATATTTGTACAGAACATACCAAATACTCTTATCCAAACACAGATGATGTCTAACGTCTAGGAGAAGCTTTCCATCAACGCTAAACAACAGATCCTAATCTACGTCCGCAAAAGTTAGAACCAGATACATTAAATTAGGAAGAAGAAGAAGAAGAAAAAGCAGAAGAAGAAGAAAAAAAAAGAACGGAGATGAAAAAAGCAGATCTTCATCGAGAGCCTGAAAATAATGGCCCGGCTTAAATATTTTCAACAGCGGATGAGCGTTTTCAGCTGCCATCCTCGATTAAGTTCGGGAACGCCGCCAAGATTCCATTCAACTGAGAACAAAAGGCAGGCGGTGGAAGTGTCGGAGGCTGATTAAGGCTTAAAAACACGGAGGACGAGACCTCGGAGCTCGGCATAACGGAACACGGCACTTCAACACACATACACACTCCGTCTCGTCCTGCGCTCTCGGGCTGAGAGGACGCCCGGGCGAGTAATTTTCCATATCGTCGAGCGCTTCGTCTTTCCAGACAAACGTAGTGCATTTGCTCTGACTTTACATTTGTTCGGCGGGAGACGCCGACTGGCTGGAACTGACCTCACAGGTGCCAAAAGAATGGTAGCAGAACATAGTTAATCTCACACACTCACACACACACACACACACACGAGAACGCAGAAGTGTAGATGGAAAGCTTTAAAATGTTGCACCAACTGCAGTGACCAGAAGTCTGATTTAACTGGCAGTCTTAAATAAACGGAGCGTTTTGAAAAGGAAAAAAACGAAATTCTATTTGAAGTTCCAAGGCTTTATTGAAATAATAAAACAAACATTGAATGTCGAGCACAAATTTTGACATTTTATTTTTCCTGACACAATTTGTCGGGAACAGTAACCATTCACAGCTGGAAGTTAATAACACTTACCAGTAATAATTGTTTCATGCAACATGCCTGACTTTAAAAGGCTGCAGCTGTGCCAATTGTTTGTGCATCATACGCTACTAAAGTCTCTGCTGTTCAAGCTAACAACATTAATAACACTCTTTATAGACAAACGTCAAATCCAACCACTTCTCAAGCTCAAAATTCGACGTTACCAGTCGGAAAAATTAAAAACGCACGGTTAAAATTTTGAAAACAATCTGATTACCGAATAGATACGGTCATTATTTATTTGTTTTAGACTTTTATTACTATGTATATATATGAGCCCTGCTTCAAGGACTTAAAATCGATCATTTGTTTCACCTTAATATGGACAAAACAGCATCCTATCACTTATTCAGTTGGGTGCAAAAGTTTACACGCCCTTCAGAAAACAGAGAATACTAAGAATTTACTAAGAACTTACACCAACTTCAAGACATTTAGGTTTTTCAGTTTCACAGATTTCCTGTCGCATAAACATTCAAACTGTGTATGCTCATCAAGATATTCATAATTAGAGAAAAAAAAATCAATATGAAAAAGTTGCAGGATACACCGACATTTCATTGTGTGTAGATCGTAAACTAAAGATTCCCTTTTTCCATTCGAAATCCAAGAGGGGTGTAAACTTTTGCACTCAGATGTATTGCTACATTTTGTGATCGCGAAGTGTCCTAGCATATATTAAAACATACCTACGAGTTTCAGAGTAAGTCATTAATTTGAGCAAAATGCACCTTTTTTGGAGATGTGTGCTGTTCACGACACATCTGGAACATCGGCGGTCAATCACAAATGCTCACAAAACGCAAAAACTGTTATTAACTGTTATTAATGTTCAAACGACATCGTATAATAAATCATTTACTGCGCAGCGCTATTCAGTCTCTTTAGAAGGTTTTTCATTCACGTCATTATGAAATGTCTAGTAGCAGTAAATCAAGGTAAGTGAATTAGAAGGCAAGATAAAACTATGCCTAGTCATTTTGACTTGTTCCTACTAGCCATAGCGTCATAGGTTTTTATGACCAAACACCTCTACTCTCTCCTGATGTTTCTCTTTGTTTCACTTTAGTCCATACCTAACATAGCTTTTTTGACAAGATTACAAAATTACACGCCCCAGTCCACTCACCTTGACTTACTTGCCGTCTAATCACAGATATTTGACATTTCAGAAATGAAAGACTAACCAAAATGATGGTCTGTTTCATTTCAGGGTTGCCAGCTGTGCATGACACAGAGGAGTCCAACGGCCAATCAAAACCAGCCGAAAATCCACCAGAACCCAAAATCATGCTACGTTCCACCTGTTAACTCACTTAATTAAAAAACGCAGTATATACAGACAGGTGCCGAATTAAAGGAAGAAAAAAAAACAACATAAGGTGTGTTAGTAAGGCGTCAGAACACAAGTTCATAAGTGTGTATTTACGCCATCGTGAAAACGAGTTTTTAAATCATTTTCAACGTCGTCAAACTATTCAGTGTCCATGTCGATGGGGGCGGAGTCATCCTGGAAGAATCCACGCCCATCAGTTTCAAATCATATCCGTTAACGCTGATCAGGAAGAAGAACTTTGGGTTGATTTGTAGCGACGTCTCCTTCTAAAAGGACAAATGGCACCAAACCCTGGCACCAGACGAATTTCCTTTAATCCGTCACTCGTCGGTATATGCGTAAGAGCTATGCATTCGTTTGCTTTATTATTAAACTTCCTGGAAATTTATATAATTAAACTAAATGTATACCAAACTCTTAACACCCAACACTGCTGGAGTTCACTCTCAACACAACTTCCCTAATTTAATTTATAAAGCTTTTCAACATATATAAATATATATATATATACATATATATATATATATATATATATATATATATGGGAAAAGCAAAGAGATACAATCATTTACTACTAGACACATCTTTCCTTTATGAGAAACCACTGACCTACAGTTACCTCCAGAATGATTAAATGACTATCATTTTTTTTGCTCGTGTTCGTGAAGGGTGCCAATACTTCTAGAGTTACTAGAAACTGTGCAACACAACTTTACAATTAGATTTTTTTTATGTTCTTACCACTATCTTTGCATGCACGGCTTTTCATTTTTGCACTATGTCGTTTGGTCTCTATAACGCACCCTGATCAACGGAGTGTGTAAATACGTACGTGTGTATATTTTCTAACGGAATACAAAGAACGGCCGTACGTACGTAGAACACAAAACTGAAGCACGTACATTGCGTCATCGTTACATTTCGAAAAGGTAGTACGTGGAATAAAGTGACTTTTTAGAAGAACAACACTATTACTTGTAGCTATTATTATCGATTGTTAAAAAAGACCACGCCCACAATTTCTCATTTGTCTCGTTCACAGAGGAACAGTGTCTAGGAAGGTGTTTTCAGTATTCAGCCACCAAGAGCTTTCCAGAGTATTCGACACAACTAAGCAACAGCACTTACTGCCCACGTAGAGACAGGACCCGGCGAGCACGTGCCCCCCGCCGCTGTGACACACCAGATTGTCGCCCGAGCGCTGACGCGAGCCGCTCAGGTTGCTCAGCGTGACGCTGAGGACGCTGGGGCTGAGCACGCTGTAGGTGTTGCTGGGAAGCCGTCGGCCGTTCAGCGTCCAGTAGAGCGAGCCGGCGTGCAGGCCGTGGTCCGTGCCGACAGAACACGTGGCGGTCAAGCTGGCGCCGATCCGAAGAGCCGGGTCCTGAGGATGCACGCTAGCCATCGCTGGAAGGATGGATAGAGGACAAGAGGACAGAGAGCGTCCGTAGAGTACGTTAGGTCCTGTTTTTATTACTTACATCACAGCAGCTACAAACAGTCGTTCCCTCACCAGCGTGTTACTGAGAAACCAGGACGTGCAAACTCCTCCATCCTGCGGCGGAAATCTTACTGACTGCTCCAGAGCACTGACACTGGAGACTCCTTCCGTAAACGTTAAAGAAACATCTCCTTACAGAAAACATCCATATCAACGATTATGTTGATTACGTTGTTTTCTTCCTTTCTACCAATTACTGTGAATGAGCTGTCGCTATAGAAACGATAACATACGCATAAAAAAATTATAAACACTCTCCGACCAATCAGATTCAAGAATTCGAAAACACAATACGCTTGAATTATGATTAGCCATTTCTCCATAAAGCATCTAAATATGAGGTGTTCTGGATATTAATTTTTTATTAAAATCTGATTGTTGATCCTGTAAAGCGATTGTCACAATGTTTATAGTGAACGACTGCAATTTCATGGCCTATTACATCACATCTTCACATTATTTCTTTGACTTAAAACTATAATGTACGTTATTGAGAATTTGAATTTTGGCTTTCAGGTCATCCTTAAGCGAGACTCATCAAATGAGACGGCGTGGACAGGAATCAGTCTTTTACTTACACACTCGCAGGAGCAATCACTCGTATTTATTTTCTCATGCGTCCCAATAGGAAACGAGCTTTCGTTTCGGAAAAGAAGAAAAGAGGTCCCGTGAGGTTAACATTGAGGAAACGATCTAAACCAAAGCAAACACACGGCAGCTCACGTTAAATCCCTCGGATTAGGGACAATTGAGAAGGGTGCAAAAAAGGGGAGCTACCTCTGACGATGTCATTCAGCATTCAGCACCAGTGCATTAAAAAGGATACGATCAGGGATAAGGTCTTTCGCCTACACATGCATTTGTGTCTGTTTATGTTAAACGGAGGCCCGGGGAAAACCACTCTGGCTTTAAAAAAAAAAAAAAACGTGTGTTGCCACATTCTCAAGGGCCGTTAAATCTCACACCTGACAAAGAGGGTGTGAATGTAGCCAACCTTAATGAGCCGTAATTAGTCTCTGCCTTTTTGCTTTCACACCTGTGCATGACACGAAACAGCTCAAAAACTACATGATTATGACTGTGCTGCAGAATCCCCGGTGCAGAATTAACAGCTCGAGAGCAGGATTAACACCTGTAGCGTGCGCTGAAATGCAGCTGGACTCAAATAAACAGAAGATGACCCTGCGGAGTTTGTCAGGAGCATTTGTTTTCTCTTGAAATCTCATTTTAGCTTTAAATTGAATCACAGGAATGCGGGAAACAACAAAAAAATTCCTAATGCACGTAACTTTTTATGTACAGACAAGTTTGTGGGTCTATATGGAGGAAAAAAAAAAAACACAACAACACAACTGTACAGCAGAATCCCTAGTGCTGAATTAACACCTAGAGTACTGAATTAACCGTTAAGTACTAAAACAACATCTGTAGTGTTGATTTAACGCCAGCTGCTCTCAAATCAACACCACGGAATCACCTTGTGTGAGACCTGGAATGTCTCATTTTAAAAAATAACAAAAGAATAGAAACGTAAAAGAAGAATTATTCTTTTTTAAAGGGTTCGTCTGTGGCACGGGATAATAAACGTGCACAGAGTAGAATCATGAGCACGTGATTAACGCTTATAATGCAAACGTAAACCAAACAGACACAGTGTGAAGGATTTTCTCATCAATAAAACTTCATAAGTGAAGTGTTTTTTTTTTGTTTTTTTTAATTGCCATGCCAATGAAATGTCGCCTCTACAGGAATGTCAACATATGACTAAAAAAACTGAGGGGGAAAACAATTAATTAATTAATTAAAAGATTAATTCTTGACTAGTTTACGCCTCATACCTACATCTTAAATAATCAACTCTCGCACTGCCTTAACACTTTAAGTGTTTATTTCAAGTGAGTGACAGCAAATTCAACTCTTCATACATTAGGATGTGGATTTGAAATATGCAGCGTGTTGTGTTAGGTGTGAAATATGTTAGTTAATGATGCACATGGATAAATAAATAGGAGTGGGAAGGAAAGGAGCCATAGGTGTAGGTGTTAATGTTCATTTGCTCCCATCTATCTATCTATCTATCTCTATATATATATATATGTATATGTATATATGCAGAACTATCAGTTTTGTTACAGTGCTTTTTTTTTATATAAAATAAAAAAGTGAGCATGTGCTGAATTATAGTGTGACCTGCTGAGACCTTGAACTCACACCCACTTTTTTTTCCCCTTTTCCTCCAAAGTGCATGAATGATTTGATGTTTATATTCTGCAGAATGAGAGCTAGAATGCTGACTGATGCTGAGCAAAAAAAAAAAAAAAAATCCACAAATGTCACTGTTTTTTTTTTTTCTCTCTCGTGCTTGTGTGTGATTTGTGGTACAGATATGCAAACTCTGTCTCATAAGTTTAGTATGGGTCCTTACAACTCCAGAACACACACACACACACACACACACACACACACACATAGGCATATACACGCATACACACACGCATACACACACACACACGCATACACACACACACACGCATACACACGCCACAAATCCAAAAAAATAAAAAATAAAAAAATAAAAAAATCTCCAACTCCTACTCACGGGTGGAAGGGAGCGCGCAGTGTGCGCCGGGAGCGCGCAGCATGAAAAACAATAAGACGATCATGTCCCGGGACGCGCTTCTTCTCCGCGTGATCATTCCCAGGAATTCTGGAATCTTTACCGCGCGACAGGGAATATTCCTCCTGGGAATACTGGAGAGCTTGGGGAGCTTGTACAAGATCTTCTTCCCTCTCTCTCTCTCTCTCTCTGAGGTGTTGCTACCGCAGTCTGGACTTTCCTTCTCTCTCTCTTTCTCTCTCTCTCTGTCTCTTAAGTTAAGTCCCCCAAAAAAAAAAAAAAAAAAAGAAAGAAAGAAAGGGAGGAGGAAAGCCAGCCTATCCAGCGTGCTTTGACGCGACACGATGGCTCGCTCGTGCTCCTTCGTGCCGTTTGGTCATCGTTTAGCAGGACGCGTCCAAGTTTATGAGAAGCCAGTGGGAGCACCAGTGGGCGGGGCGCTTGGGTTTCACAAGCTCCTCCCTCTCCTCCTCCTCCTCTTCCTCCACCACCACCACCACCTCTTCCACCTCTTCCACCTCCTCCTCCTCCTCCTCCACCCTCCTGCTGTCCTTCTCACTCCTCTCTCTGCGCTTCCTTCCATTCCATTCCATTCCATTCCTCCCCACCTTCTGGAATGAAGCATGATTTCTAGGAACCATGGGAATCTCACTGAGGTGCATCACCGACTGATGGGATTATTTCCAGCCACATCGAGTCGCAAAACATCAGCTTCGGAGCTGTGTGTAGAACCGAGTGGCTACTTGCAGCACCATTTACATCCTTACACTCTTATCCAGAGCGACTTATCTCATTTTATCTCAATTATCTCATGTTATACATCTGAGCAGATGAGGGTTAAGGGCCGTGCTCAAGCGCCCAGCAGTGGCAGCTTGGTGGTGCTGGGATTTGAACTCACAACCATCTGATTGGTAGCCAAACGTTTTAACCACTGAGCACCACAGGCATGTGTTTGCATTTTCCTTACTGATGTACACA
This sequence comes from Pangasianodon hypophthalmus, assembly GCF_027358585.1. Lineage (NCBI taxonomy): Eukaryota > Metazoa > Chordata > Actinopteri > Siluriformes > Pangasiidae > Pangasianodon > Pangasianodon hypophthalmus. Next base: position 31,132,881 of record NC_069713.1, read on the forward strand.
CTCAGTTCGTTCAGGTCATCTTCAGCCAGGGGGTGTCCAAACTTTTGTTTCAAAAGGGGGCCGGATTAGACCGCATCAGAATACAAAATATTTATAATATATTTACTATTTACAGTATATTAGAGTAATTGTAATTCAATTTCAGCTTTAAATCGAGAGTATTTACATCCAAATCAGTTGATATACAATATATATATATGTGTGTGTGTGTGTGTGTGTGTGTGTGGTTTCCCCGTTACTTAAGCGACCAAATGTAATTAGACAAACTAACATAATCTTAACGTGTCATTTTCAAATCCACTTTAGTTAAAGACTCTTTAAAGAATTCACACACATCCTCTGAATATTTCTGGCATTGGCCAGGATTTGTTTAATTGAATGTATGTTCCTTAATTAGCGCAAAAAAAAAAAAACCAAAAAAAAAAAACAGAATTCTTGTTTCTTGGATTGAAATTGTTCCTTCTCAATGTTAACTTTGTGCTTTTTTGTCTGTAGCCAGGACTAAAGTTTGTTCAGTGAATTCATTCGCAGGTGTCGTCAGAGAAAATAAGAAGGCTCTTGCAGTTTAGCTAGTGTTAACGCAGTCTGCTGCCACCGTCAGGTGAAAGGGAAAATTGCAACGCATCAACCAGCGAGTCCTCGCTGGACTTTGGGTTCCTGATCTTCAGAAAGTGCTTTACTGGCATGTTCTTGCTATGTAGGAGGAAACCAGAGAACCCGGAGGAAACCCGCATGGACACTTGCGTACGAAAAGATATTAACCCGAGCTCAGGATCGAACTGAGGTGGCAAAGCTCCATCACCGCTGCACCACTTCGACCAGTTTGTATTAAAATAAAAATTTTGTTTACATTGTGTGTGTAATCATCTGATTCTTACGGAGCTGACAAAACTTTTGCGTTTCTTGAGAACCTTTGTGATCGCGAGAGAATGCAAATATCTTTGCGAGAGAACACAAAAAATTTGCGAAAGAAAAAAAACCCGCAAAGTTTCTCAGGGGAAAAGTTTTGCAAGTGATCTCAAAAGCACTGAAATATAAATTTTCCTCCCATCTCATTTTTTTTCCATCATCACGTCCCCTTAGAGACTCCGTAGATTCTCAGTCGTACGCTAAACCCTATTTCAGCTTGAGAGCTTGTAAACTAGCTAGTGTTCTAACTAGCTAATATGCCAGCTACGTAATAAAGTACATGCTGAAACCATGTGAAAGTGCGTCAGTTTGCATTGCAGGAGCAGTAAATTCTTCTCCTGAAGTCTATAATCCAAGATGGCGCCCGGAGAAATGTTTTTTTTATTTTCTGTATCTGTCATTTTAATTTTATTACATGTTTGTGAAGGATTATGATTTTTGGTTAGTTTAGCTTGAAATTATCTTTATATATTTTAGTGTTTAGGTTTTTTTCAAGCCAAAAAAAAAAATTATTTTCATTTATTTTCTAATTATTTTCAGTTTCAATGCAATTTACTGCATATTTGTCCTCATTTTGTTTCAAAATGTTTTGGGCTTCAAATTAGTATTAGCTGACTATAACAGTTTTTTTTCCAAGCTATATGAGAACCAACAAAAAAAATACCTATATCGATGGATTCGGTCTGCACATTTCCAAATTTTTTTTCGAATTAATATAAACAAAACTAATAACCAGTCGAATTCAGAGCACTGCACTGGCTGAGATGTGAAAACAAGCGTAACTGCAACCACTTAGACCACATAAAGCTGCACGCCAAGTTCATAGTTCACTTTTGCTAACCAAAAATATTCGACTCGGTGATATTTACCGAATAAAAACGACGTCACGCTAGCAGTTCTCACTGTAGCGTAGGGATGAATTTAATACTGCATGCGTTCACTCAGTCTTGGGGATTTTACTGTCTTTTGGAACTTACCTGAGAGCTAAAACATGAAGTTCTCACCTTTTAAACAATCTTAGCATTTTAAAGGGAAGAGACACATTCGTGATTTGAGGATTCATCCAGAACAAGGCGGGAACGAGACGTTCTCTGACCTGAAATTAGCCCGTTCTTAGGTCATATTTAAAAAGTTAATATCATTTAATGTAACCCACCACAATTTAATAGGATATGAAAACAATGCAGACTCCGGGCTGTTCACAAGCATTAGGAGTTTTGACTCAAGTTTCATCTGGAGGACATCTGGTCGTCTTTTTATCCAGTCAGTTGTAATTGTTAAGTTATGTAAATTACACTAAAAGGCATGGGAAAAAAAGACTTTTGCGGAAATAGGAAAACCTATTACATGGGGTTTAAAAAAACATGTTCAGTATTGCTAATAAAGTAGAATGTGGGGCATGACCTATAATATGCAAATGAAAAAAAGGCATGAAAGATTATATGCAAATGGAATACAAAGTCAAATATTTTCCTTTACTGTGTCCCATTTGTTTGTGAAGGACACAGACCTTTTATTTTGTCACTTGTAATTATTAGATTTTGTAAAATTACAGACCAGGCAGAAATGAATGAGGGCTAAAACATTGTCTGTCTGTTCAGAATCTAACATGAAAAAAAAGAGAGAGAGAGAGAGGGGGAGAGAGAGAGAAGCAGGCCTAAATGAAAATCAGGTTCATCAGTGGAAACACAGCCGCTAGCCTCGGTAGATGTCATGACCACAGTTTGACTAATGGCAGCTGCGGGTTCTCTGAGTTGGACGACTTGGCTAGTGACTCACATGCCAGTGAAAGTGTATGTGTGCTGAAACAATAACCGTAGCGGCCGGCTTGTCCGTGGGTCAGCGAGACACAATGAGGTGCATTATCCGTAGCAGACAAGCCTCTTGTTCGGCTTACGTTTTACCGCTCGTCTCGTGTTAGCCACGTCTGGTAAACGAGTGAGTAGACTTCCTTTCCTGTTACTACCCAAAGTAAGAACGTTGCTATTCGAGGTCCTTGAATGGGCCAAGCACAATACATCATGCAGAGTTATAGCTCTTCAGGGAAAAGCTATGTCATCGAAAAATGAATGACACAGCTGAAATCTGGATGACCAAATGTTCCTTTGTTCCAAGTATTTACAGACTGTGTGAAGGTCTTTCGAACGGAAAAAATTTGCACAACCCCACTTTGCCGGATGAAATTCTTTAATAGAAAGTTCTTTGACTATGTCTCAACTTTATAGCTCAGTCAGGCGTTTGTAGGGCTGTAGGCAACACCGCTATTGTCGAGTACAAGACCAGGACTAGCCAAGATCGAGTCAAGACTCAGTCTTATGGCCAAGTCAAGTCAAGCTCGAACCCAAATGAAAGCCAGACTGAGTGAAAATCGAGACCAAAACCCGACAAATCCTTTTTTAGGACCAAGCTTTTACTTCAGCTAGTTCGTGCACTGCGCCAATGATGACACTGTTTTCTAGAAGAAAGTATAACTTGTCGAAAAACCAGACAAGACGAACATAAATCTCTCAGAGATGAAGTCCAAGTGCAAATGCCAATAAATCCAAGACTGTCTCAAGACCACACTCGAGTCCTACAGTAGAAATGTACATTTTGATTGGCTCGACTATGTTAGGAGGTCACTGTCTTTTTACTGATGATTACCAGTCATTTGAAATAAAGGTCACATGGTCCTGGTTGGTTAAGCTCTGACATATCTTGCTGTTCTCCTGAAACAGTATAACCCTTCCCCAGCACTTCATTCCACTGAGGCAGGTTCGTTATCAATAGCTAGGATTAATCGTAGCTCAGTCTGTGGTAGATTTTGTGCTTTTTCTTAAATAATAACCCCTAAAGTCTGGAATAGTGCTGCAGAGAATATTAGGATCACAAGCCTTTAAAAGGTCTTTAAATCCAGGCTTGTTATTTTATTGTTTTATTCCTTGTCAAATTTTTAATCTTTTATATAAAGCGCTTTAAAATGTTTGACTCAAAATTAAAAGTGCTATATAAATAAAGACTACCATTAGCAGTAGTATTATTATTCCATGGGGAGCTTGATTACATAGTAAAGCTTTTTAGAGCATCACGGTGTAGTTGAGGCTTTTCCACAGATTCACTGAAGAAACAGAACTGACATCTCTGGCTTTGGAAAATGGCGTACTGTCTGTTTAGCGCAGCAGATTTCGTTGATTGGGACAGATGTAAGTGGGTTAAGGTTGTTATGCGGAACATAATGATCTCGTTGTCAGGTAAGCGTTCAACCTCAAAAAACCACTAACAATCTTGCATTATCTGACTTGACAGATTTTGGAAAGCCTTCTACCATGACTCAAAAAAAAAAAAAAACACCTCAGGGACTCCACTCCATTTTTTTCCCCCCTTTTCTTCCTTTCTTAAAGCTCTGAATGTGAACTGATGTCCATTCTGCAGTATAGCATGCTACAAGAATTAGTAATATTTGTTTCCAAGTGTCCTGCCAGGAAAAAAATAATAAAAAAAGCACCAAGCTGGGAGTAAAAGGGTAAACCAAAATTGGAAGGTTTTCAATCCCAATTTGATGTTAAAACGTATGGAATTTATTGTATGAAGAAATTACAGAATTTGATTAGAAGGCTGATGATGTACCTCATTACAGAACCCAATAGAAGGCCAACAATGTACCCAATTATGTCGTCCTACTCGATTGTATTCAAGTTTTTAATAATGTCCATTTAAAATTTTTTTGCTGTAAACAAGTCAGACTCTACGAGCCCATCCATTCTCCAGAAGCCCTTCTTCGAGACAGCCGACATGAACGTAATGAGACCGGGGGGGGAAGCATTGGCTATTTGGGATGCAGTGATTTAGTGGGTGAACACTAGCATGTGGAACACATTATCTCACCGTAAAGTTTTCAGAGGCAGGCGGGGAGAAGGGGGACTGGGAAGGGTGGGTGATTGAGATTCTCTTCGGGATCTCAGGCCCAGTACTGGATTCGAGTGTGAAAGTCTGGCTTCTCCGTCTTGAAGCACTTGGCGCAACATGAAGCCGTTATGACAGAACGGTAATGCCGATCATCCAGCGCAGGCTGAACCTTAATCCGAACCCAACCCAGCATTATATTTCTGACAAACACAAATGGGGCCTTTAAATTAACCAGAGAGACTCCAGTGCTCCATGGACTCATCTTAAATCAGGCCATTTTCCTTCTAATGTGGGAAGACAGTTAGCGACCCCAGTGGAGCAATCCCCATTGATTGGGAGAAAGTGTTTGTTTGAAATAAAGTCGAGGCTTTCCAGGACATAGCTGAGCCACGTTTACACGCCATAACATTGTGATACACGGTATTAGTCACAGGGTTATCTATAAGGGACAGGAGTGGACGAGAGAAGCCAACAAGACTTAACCCGAAGGATCTCCCTTTGCATAGTTTCAGAAGCCAGCTTTGGCATTCTCTGCAATAATGCGTGACAGATGCATGTCGATCATATACTGGCTGCTGGTGGTTTTGAGAAAATGTATAGACAGGAAGTTGGTTTAATTTTTTTTATTTATTTTAAGGAAGTCTAAAAAATCATGGTAAAGTAATATCACTGTATTTCAGCGAATTTTCAAAGAAGGCAACATGATACAAATAGTCAGAATATTATTCTATTAGAATACTGTTTAAAATGGGCTTGTTTGCCTTTGGTAGTTTATCAAAACTGTAATATGTTACGTTAAGTTACTTTACGTTACGTTACGATACGTTCTGTTATGTTACGTTATGTTATATTACATTATGTTATGTTATGTTATGTTATGTTACGTTATGTTATGTTATGTTATGCTATTTTACGTAAAAACGTCCTGTTTTATACCACAGCGCTGTTGAATTCTCAAATCTGATTGGTCAGAAGGTCTTGATTCCTTCTGTAACACTTTTTGTATGCATTTTTAAACCATTTCTATAGTAACAACTCACATACAGGGACTGAAATGGTGGATGAGCTACATAACCTAAGATAATGATAAACAGTTTTTTTTTTTTAAATGTCTCGTTATTAAATAAAGACTTACTGTATAATTGTTCTCCAGGGTCAGCACAGTCAGAGAAAGGGGAAAAAAGAGAGGCTGGTGAAGGAATGACTGTTTATAGCTGCTTAATATACGGGATAACAAGACTTAACATATTTTGCAAACGTTCCACTAACATTAAATGTAACTATAAATGGATAAGAAAGCATGATATGTTGTTCATGCACTCTTTTGCTGTGGTATAAGTGGAATAGAACACTTCAGGATGTGCTGTTTTAGGAAAATAATCAACTTTAGGACAGTAAAGGGTAACTCCGCTTGACGTAACATCCCATCTTGGATTATTTTCCTATAACCGCATGCCCCCAAGTGTTTTATTCCTTATCTGTAGATATTTTGAAAGAACATGCCACCTTTTGGAAAAGCATTTTTGTCATAGTTGCATATAATATATACATGAATGGTGTTATTATTTTACATTTCCTTAGCATGGTGCACTGCATCCCTGACCTAACATCATTCCCCTAAGCTAGGTATTAACTTTCTTTCCTTGTTCCCTATTGTTCCATTGTGTCATGTCATTGTGTCAAATCTTCAAAAAGTTGCATAGTTTTCATTCAGTAGATATATTGTCTGGGGATTCACCAAGCTAACTTCCTCTTTATTTTCACCCGAGCTGTTCCTTGTTGCCGGTTGTTAGGCGCGGCTAATTTCCTGTTGTTTCTCATTGATGCAGATTGATGTTAGAAAAATACAGTGTACTATGTAGACACAACAGACAGTAAAACAGAGAAGAAAAAATGGATAGGGCCATAAACACATTCATAAAAAGCATATGTATGTTGTTATTAAAAAACAAATTACCCTGACATTTAAAGGGCATGAAACCACAATTGCACATATTAAGCATTTACAGTTTTGTTTAAATGAAGTGAACCGTATTACTTTTTCCAGGAATTATCCAACAACAACAACAACAACAACAAAATAACAAGCAAAATTTGGGGCTAAATTATAGCATTGATTAGACCATGGTTCTCCCACAGGGATCTGTGAAGCATAGCCAGGGTCTATAACTCACCATTATCAAATGTATTATTTTTATTATTGAGTTATTATAGTTACTCTGCTGGAGTCGTCAGTTGAATTGAATCCAAACCTTTAAAAAAAATAAGCAGGACTATAAATAATTTCAGCTGCCCATAAATAGACAAATAAATAGATAAATAGCTCCAATAAATAGATGAAATATTATTTAATATTATACGATTTTTAAAAAAATAACAATTAAAACTCTGATCAGAAGCAGCTGATTTGCTGTTAAAACATTTTGTATTGAATCTTTCAAATGGTTAAATATATTTTTTTTTAGTATTTATTTATTTTCAGAATTTATTAGATATTTTATCATTTAAATTTCTCTCCTTTTCATTTTTAAGTCATTTATTTTTCTAGGCATAAAAAATAAAAGTATCACTGAATGTAATATATGATATTCGCCCCCATCTACATCTTTAGAAAAGATCTAGAATGATGTAATTCTTACATTTTTTATGCACATGGGAAAGGGTCACTTATTCCATCCATTAGCTATAAGTTATTTATTAACGAAAACAACGTAAGAGTTATGTATATGGTCCGGTAGCTTAGTTAGTTATTAAAATGTATTGATTTATTTATTGTTGTATTTCCACACAGCAACAGTGTGAATCCCAAAGTTGTGCTAGAGACGATGGAGGTATTGAGGGTGCCAATAATTTTCTAGCATGCCATAATGTACTACGTTATGCACTACAAATATTTATTCATTCATTTATTCATGAATCTTCCGTAAGTGCTTCATCCTGGACACAGGTCATGGTGGATCTGGGGCCTATCCCGGGAATACTGGGAATGAGGCAGGAATACACCCATGCCAGTCCACAGCACACACACATTCACACCCAGGGACATTTTATTGTATTTAATACAAATAGCATGGGGTAATTTGTTTATAACATTCAGGGGTGAAACATTTAATCTAAAATAATTGTACTTTGCTACTATACAAAAATATATATATTTTTAATATTATTTATATTTTATACTTTACTTGAGTATTAATTGTAGAAATTGAATTTTTTTACTCATACTTACATTTTTTTTATTTTGACATTCAAACTGCTTGTTATCTAATTGAATCTAGTAGATCTCTTCTTCTCTCATCCAGCCCATGACTACATGCTGTACATCAATAAAACAAGCTCCCCCATATTTCACTCATATTTTATTTACATTTTGGTTTAAAGCATCCAATCAGATTCTTCAAATCCATCATATGTGGAGGAAAAAAACTATCAAGTATCAAGTAGCCAATAATACATCTGCTGTAACCTACTTCATTTCATCCGTTTAAAACATTTACTTCTTACTGTTTAATACAACAGTTCAGGCTGGTGGTGGTAGCGTGATGGTGTGGGGAATGTTTTCTTAACACACATTAGGCCCCTTAATACCAATCTTTTGAATGCGACAACCTGTCTGAGTATAGTTCCTGACCACGTGCATCCTTTTATGGCTGCAATTGACCCATTTTATAGTGGCTTCTTCCATAGTGGCTACTTCTGCTCCGATCTATTTAATGTCATCAGCTAAAATCGTTTATCTTTTGACTTTCACTTGAGTACATTATTTGGCTGGAGTACAACTTCTGACTTAAGCAAGCTGCTGACATGACACTAAAGTATCATTTCTCAGTATTTTATCCACCCATGATTAAATGTGACTACTATGTTACAGATATGTAGCTGTGAATTTGTTAGAGCCACAGTTGTGTAACCAGAACTGCTCTGTTTTATGCATGGAGTGTATCCTCAGTCGCTTGGAAGACGCTTTGGATAAAAGCGACGGCCAAATTGCTCAATTCTACATCAACTACTAAATCTAAACAAGGTGATTTTGGTTTTAAATGTAACTGAACCAGAGATTTTTTTACTAGGTTAATAATGGCTGTAATCCTCTGAGGAAACAAGCTCACAAAAACAACAGCACATCACCGTTAGAGGGCAGCAGGAGCATAGTGAATTACCCCCAGCATAGCACCACCACTCATATCAGTGCTAGCAGTGAGAATGATACGTTTCAGAGCTTCCAATAACTCAGTAAACCATTAACATGCAAATGACTGAAAGCTTTTGAAATGGAGACTAAGGCAAAAGTAAAGGTTACACTGTGTCAAGTAGGCTGTGAAAGAAAACACTGCCATGGCATCAGCACTTTTGCATTGTCATAGTGCAGTGACATGTTTTCATTACTTCCCTATATCACTGAGCATGACAAAGCAGCAAGTAAAGACCCGCATGCACGCAATGCATGGTATGCAATCTATACGCAATTGCATTTAAGCAATTACATAATACTGCAGTATTTGAGATAACGAGATTTGAGATGTTTGTTTTTTTTTCTCTAACAATAACCAATGAAGTGTTCCATCTGCAATACTGTAGCACACCTTGCTATATCGCTGGGTGTGTCTGAAGTGTCCTTAAATTAATCCACTTTTTAGCTGTTTACTTTCTTCCTCTATCACTACATTCTTTTTGTTTTGTTTTTGAGACCTGCCCTTCCCAGATGCCTCAGGATTCCAATGCAAAAACAATGATCCTCTTCAAGCTCCTCGAGACCGTGACAAGGCAGAAATCAACAAAACAGCCCTCGCCAAAACCACACCACGGTCCGAGGGCTGGGTGGAACCCCGACCAGGAAGAATTCTGTACTTCCAAGAAACGTACAGGATGTTCAGTGAAAATGAGCCTTGAATCTTTCACGCGTTTGTTATGTAATGAATTCAGAGCCTGAGGATAGGCTGTAATGGCGTAATGGCATTTCTTATCTGAACGTGTGGGTTTGTTTGGGTTTTTTAAAAATATTTTTTTAAATACTTCGACATTTCCCACCTGATGGAGATCTGACAGATGACGGTTTGGGCTTATTATAAATAGCGTACCATTGTGTGTCGCTAATAGACACTATGTGTCATCATATACACAATCTGCCCGATGATAAACCCGTCCCTTTCGGTGAATGCACTCTGACTCATTGCGGTTTCAGTGTGTGGACTGTAAACTCTAACAAGTCTAAACACTGACACTACACCCTGAAAGGAGACAAGGGCTTTCCCAGGGGCGGTATATTTACTTTTATTAGTCCCTGTAGGCTAAGACGCCTCTTATTACCAAGTCAATCTGTAGATTGTTTCCACATCTGGTATCCTTTGGTGTGATATATGGTCTTCTGCATGCAGCGGTGTAACCTCTACATGTTCAAAATGGCTTTTTAAGACAATCCTAATAATGATTTTCAAGCTGTGGGAATGACTAGCAAACCTAGATCAGTCCTACATTTCAGTCCTAGGACAAGTGGAGTGCTTGTAACTTTCTACCAGCTAGCACTGTAACAAGTAATCCATAATCCCATAATATTTTTCCAGACAACTACACTTTTTTTTTTTTTAAAGAGAGCTCTCTTGTCCATGCAACAATATACTGCAGTACAGCAATCATATGTAGTTGTGTAGTAACAGTCTGCCAAATGTTGCTTTTTAAATGTATTCATTTATTTCTTTTTTCGTTTAATAATTTCTTTAATGTCCATCTGTTGGGTTGCTTCTGGAGTTAATGTTTCAGTTGATCATTTTTAGCATAAAATGGTTTGCTTTTTCCATAAGATCCATAAAATCCACCATCTTTAAAGGATGTTTCATATTAAAACATGGAACTGTACAGTGAATGTTACAGCTTTACCAAGCAACTTTGTTGATCCAAAGCAAATACTTGTATATCTTCACAGCGTAATTCGCTTTAAGGTAAGATTTATGTGTTTACTACTGATGCTGTGAGCAGCCATGCTGATTTGACGTCACTTCCTGAACTCGGAGTTGGAGAGACCGCCCTGACTCGCCGTCTAGGAAATACTGTTGACTTCAGGGAGAGTTTTCTTTGTTATTTTCCTAACTGGAGGTCAGAAATTACAACTAACTACCTTGAGTCAAATGCAGCATAAATCCTACTGCAGTCTGTAGTCGAAAAGCATTGTGGGTAATGTAGGAAACCGTTCATTGAAGTGAAAATAGAGCAACAGTGTCATGCCGATGAACACTGAAACCATAGCTGATACCAAAAATCACATGTTAATTGATAAAGACTAAAGTCTTTGATTAAAGATTAACATGCAAGTCGTTCCAGGGCGGATATTTCCTTTAAGTAATAGCACTGCAGAATGGAGTTCTTCTCTGTGTCATTTTATAGTAGGTAAAATGACCGAAATGACTATAATGAACGAGATACTAACATTATAAATAATAATGAATAATAATAATGTAGAAATAATCACATTAACCCAACTCCACACGTCAGACCAACTCAAAGACGGTTTTAATTTTGTGCGTTTGCCACGGGTTGTGATTTGTTTCTTGACTCAGACCTCGAATGGAATTTGGTATGCAGTTAACATCATTAGTCGTCTTGTTATTCCAGGCAGTCAGAGAATGTAATATGGAGGCTGATGCAATCTTCTCTTTAACAATCGTACCGTACCGTACCGTACCGTACCGTACCATGCTGCCCAGTGGAAAACCAGTTATAGTTCAGGGACACACTTTATCATGGGTCCGTCCCAAACCAATAATAGTATCTACAGGTGCTGTACCACCTTTAATGAGCTATACAGGTGCACTATTTGCACTTAGTGTACACCTGATTGGGGAAGCAGCCATTTTGTTTTTGTTTAACCTACACTTTCTATAGGCTACTACAACCTTCTGGTGTTAAAGCCTAAATTTACAGCAACTCTAAGTCTTTCTTGTTGATATATACAAAACTCAATCTTGTTTAGCCTGACAAACTTCCTTTAACAACAAAAAAGGTGATACATTTGTTCGTCTTGACTTAGCAAAGAAACTAGAAACTTACACCGCACCCAGTTTTAACGAATTCGTTTGAGGCGAATCCAAAATGGCGGCGTGTTGCACTAGGTAGTGAACAGAACGCTGCTGTTTCCGCGTCCTATGTAGTGCGCTGATGTAGGGATTCAGGAGTCATTCAGGATGCGGCGCTAGGTATGCGGAATTAGCGTCTTTTTTAAATAAAAACGCTTAAAATGTACTAAATTAATTCGAACTCAGGTTTAAGCACAACTTCTACCATGAGGAGATTTTCCCTAAACCTGAAAATATGAATTATATAAATAAATGTCAGTCGTGTTTATGTTAAAGCGCCACTTCCGGTTTGTGTGGGGCGACTGAGCGCGCGCTGACGCAGCTGAACTCGGCCCAGGTCGGAGTTGCACAGTCATGCTGATGTGGAGTAGAGTAATGGCACGGTACTAAACAGCTGGAGCTGTAATGCATCTGTTTTTTTTTTTTTTTTAGTGTTCTGATATCGCGGTATTTAAAGAAGACTTACTTCCGGAAGTTAGCAATGTCAGAATCGGATTAAAAAGCAGTGATCGTCACGCGCGCGACAAGAAGTTTTAAGAGAGTACTTCACACTGTAGTGCCTCTGCTACAGAAACACTGTGGACTGAAATACTCTGGGTTTATTTTCTGGATTATGGTGAGTTTTTTAAAAGAGTTGGAGTATGCACTCTAGATTGCATAGTGACATTTCCACTGAGGACAGAAATAAGCTGGGTTAAACTATTGTACCATATCAGAGCTTCACCAATGAGGTTCCATGACAAAAATAAAAAGTATTACTGCAAAAAAATAAGCCACATATAAAGAAATATAAATGCAGATATTACACTTGCATTTGCATTAATGCATTCTGTGCATTGAAGTTCAGTGTTTGCATTTGAGCATTAAAAATAAAAGTTGCAAGTGTCATTGTTTTTGCATGTTTGTTTGCCTTGGCATGCACTTGCAGTGAGTCTAAAAGACCTGGTTTAGACTTTAGTTTGAACAACTAAATCCTACCTGATGTGTTTATATAAAGCAGTAGGATTGTTTGGTTTTTCCTTAATCCCAAATAGTGCTTTATTCCCCTTACACTGCGTGTTATTTAGTTGTTTTTCCCTGCAATAACACACCAACATAACACTCTTAATTTAAATAAATAAATAAATAATACTGAAATATAGCACTAATCTCTTTAGGAGATTTCTTTTATTCTATGCAACAAATCATAGTCACTTTTTCATCTCTATTTTTATTTATTTATTTATTTTTCGTGAATATATTTATTAGATTTAGGCTATATAAAAACAAGATTTTTTTTTTTTTGTCTCACATTTGTCTTGCTTTAAATATTAATCATTAAAAACAACAAATTAGAAAATACAACAATCCCACAAGTGCACACAAGTAGAAGAATAGATAGTAATAATTTTACAAGAATGAATAAATTATTAAATAAAATATAACCACAGAAATCTAGTTGTTGAAAGAGAATTAAAGGACAGGGTTCTCTTTGTTTATATACGAGTTAATAAAGGTAAATAAATTTAAAAAATCGTAGAATAAAACACAAGTTCTTTGTAGAGAAAGACAGTAATCCAGTGTCATTTCCACTGCAGTATTCCACACAATTATTTCTGACTTTTCCAATAAAGTGGTCTTTTTTTGAACAATTATGTATGTTATAGTACCAACAGGGGCGCTCTTATTTTCTGAGAACTAATGCATCACCTGCAAAGTTTCTGTTAAGCCAATATAATATGGATATCGTGATAAAATGCACACACACACACACACACATATATATATGCCACAATACATTTTATAGACATTGTGGGTATCATGATATCTTTTTTTATAACTTTTTTTCATCATTTGTTTTAAAATAATGATAAAATGAAGGACATTGGAAGTAGCTGATTTGCTGAATCTTTAAAATTGTAAAAAAAAAACATCTGTACAAGATGTTTATTTTTTTCTTTTCCATATTCATTTATTATAAAGGACATTTAAATAAAAGTATCATCGAACTCTGTTCTACGCAGGTTCACCAGTGTTTCATTGGCAGGTTGTTAGCAAGCCTAAATATCGCGATACATTTCACGCTTCTTAAAAACGTCTTCATGTATCGTGCTTTGATATTTGGGAATGTAGTCAAATGAAACATTCATCCTTTCCACAGAAACCTGGCTTATTTTAAAATCCTGACTTAGTCTAATTTCTTAAGAACTTAAGAGTCATACATCATTTCTCTGAGGATGAGTGATTCATTCCTGATAATACGACAGCTCATTATTCTGAGTTACTGTTACCAGAACTTCATTAGGCTTGCTTGTTTGTCATTTGTTAAGTTTACTTGTAAATTATAAAATAACCATGCTGGAGAAATGTTGCAGAAGTTCACATATGTTGAAGCAATGTTGCAAACATTTTCTTAAAAAAAAACAAAAAAACAGCGCACTCGTATTTCCATAATGAGTGTTTGGTTCTTGCAGAGACTCGCAAGTGTTTTCTGAGTCAGCGATGATACGCTTTGGCGTGGTTACTTGGTTACTCAGTTATTGCTGGCTTTGGAAAAGTACTTAGCTGTAAGACAGTTTGTTTTTTTTTCAGTCATGCTCACTAAGGATGCATAATTTATTATTCATCCAGGATTACAGAAAGGACAAATTGTCTTATTGTGGCTCACAACTTCTCACTTACACATGAACAAACTCTGCACTTCCCTTTAATAATTTTCAAATGTGTTAAGACTTGTTACTATGATAACCTTTAGAGGCCAGTAAGTCTTTATGGCCAAATGTTTGTGGACACCTGACCATCACACCCTTATGTTTTTCTTCCCCAAACTGTTGCCACGAACCTGGAAGCACACAATTGAATAGAAAGTCTTTGTATGCTGTAGCATTAAGATTTCCCTTCACTGGAACTAAGAGACTCAAACCTGTTCCAGCATGACAATGCCCCTAAGCACAATTCAAGCTCCATGAAGACATGGTGTGTGAAGGTTGGAGTGGAAGAACTCGAGTGTCCTGCACAGAGCCCTGACCTCAACCCCACTGAACACCTTTGGGATGAACTGGAACACCGACTGAACCCCAGACCTCCTCACCAACATCAGCACCTGACCTCACTAATGCTCTTGTAGCTGAATGAACACAAATCCCCACAGCCACGCTCCAACATCTAGTGGAAAGACTTCGCAGACTAGTGGAAGTTATTATAACAGCAAAGTGTGGAATGAGATGTTCAAAAAGCACATGAGTGTGATGGACAGGTGTACACAAACTTTTTTGCTATATAGTGTATGCAGAGTTTTGTATCTTTTTTTATTATTATTATAGGTAGGTTTTAGATGCATGTAAACCTGTTGCTGAATAACCAGACTTCTGATTGGTGCAGGTGTTACTGAATAACAAAATTCAGTAACCTCAATTAAATTTAGACATTTTGCAATATTCAGTTGAACTTGTGTGCAGTTATATTACACAATCAAGTGTGACACAGTAATCAGTACATCTTTATACGTTCTGTTCTGAAACAATTATAGCAATCTCCAGGTAGTTAATAATAATCTCACCTGGCACATGCAGTGCCATTCTCCACGTATCAGTGTTGCCTTTTAACTTATAAGCTCACGTGACACAGCGAGGCCACACTTTCAAAGGCGAGTGGCCTCTTCTCATGATAAGCATCAAGGCAAATATTGCACTTGGAATGTTTGGTTGAGCAATAATCAGCCCTGATGTTCTGCAAATAAGTTATGTAATCCAGTTGAACAAACCAGTTTAGTGATAAATAATTTTTAAAAAGCTGCACAGAAAAAAAAGTTAGCACAACTAAGACAGCAGTGGCACCGGTTGTGGTATTCAGGTAATTGCAAGCTCTGTGTTTTTTTTTTTTCTTTCTTTCTGTCTTTCTTTTCTTTTTTTTTTTTTTTTGGGTGGGAGTGACTTTTTGGAAGGTTTGAGATTTAAGAAGGAAAAGGGAACTGAAACATGATTCAGCAGAGTATATATGGCTATTTGCATGCACAATTTGCAGGCCATTTGGGCTCTAGTCAACCATAAAAGACCATCTTTCTGCTGTACTTCAGAGTTCCTCTGTAGCAACTTGCCATGTCTAATTTAACTTGTCAACTTAGAGACATATCAAACTGGTAAAGTTCTTGCTCATTTTTTACTTTTTTTTTTTCAGCACACCTAATCAGAGAGCACAAGGCGTAATGCAGAGTCACACTTGAAGAAAATGAACTGCAGTTGAGAAGACGTTGTGTGGATTTAGGATGTCTGACATCTAGTTCTTTTGATGCTCTTTTGAGGTTCATTTGTTGGTATCTATGTGACATTCTCTCGATATTTGGTCCGGGTCATTTAAAGATGCCTATTTGGTCTGCGAGAGACCCCAGTCACGATGGATTTAGAGTCAGACAAAAAAAAAATGGCTTCCTATCTCCCAGTGACTACCAGTTGTGTCTGTATTACTTCATGACACGTGGTTGGATCTAGACTATTTTACCTGCCCTGTATCTTGTGAAACCGAATTACAACCCAGGCTTGGAGAATGATATGTCCAAGGAAGAAGAGGCCCATCAAAGATGAGGATTTTTCAGCCATCGTGGTGCCCTCGATGAAAGGCCATGGCTATCTGGACTACACCATTGAGAGTCACCCTTCCAGAGCCCTTCATCTCATGGATGAGTTGCGTCAACACGGACTGCTCTGTGACCTGGTACTTCGAGTGACGTACAAAGATACGATGGTTGATTTCAAGGTGAGAGTTTTCGGGGGTGAGTCCACAAGAAAGATGAGAGCCAGCATGATAAGAGATCTGCATGAGTCAGCACCATTTATCTTAGGTTAGCAGTTCTCCAAAAGAGCAGAACTTGTTCTGCAATGTTTGATGTGTAGTATGCTTAGTATCACTGAATGTACGACATTTAAAAAAATATTTTGCCCAAATTATCTAATTCACTAAAAGTAGTTGCTCCTAGTTATCATTCATTCTAAGGTATACTGTACGTAACCCATAAATGGTAAGACTTAAAGTAGTGAGCAGTAAATATCATGAGCTGGTTTCTATCCCAGCCGTTGCTCCTAGCGTTCATCAGCACTTTTACCACCACCTGAATTTACTGTGCAGTTAGACAGCACTTGATCATTGCATGGGCCTTGAATCTGGAAGGCTCCTGGACACCAAATGGGGCATTTTTGGGCCATCTTTAATTTTGGTCACTTTGATCTTGTTATGCCCATCACAGACATGTGTCTATATTATCCAGGTGCACAAACTGGTACTGGCAGCCTGCAGCCCATACTTCAAAGCCATGTTCACCAGCAACTTCAAGGAGTGCCAGGCCTCAGAGGTGACTCTCAGGGATGTTTGCCCTCAGGTGATCAGTAGGTTGGTGGACTATGCCTATACCTCCCGCATCACAGTAGGGGAAAAGTGTGTGCTGCACGTCCTGCTGGCTGCCATGCGCTTCCAAATGGAGGACGTGGCGAAAGCATGCTGTGACTTCCTGATGAAGAACCTAGAGCCCTCAAACGTCATTGGGATTGCCCGGTTTGCAGAGGAGATAGGCTGTGTCGAGCTGCATCAGCGGTGTCGGGAGTATATCAACAGTCACTTCAGTGAGGTAGATTCTTCTACGTCATTGCAATGAGAAGTTGTCCTGATTTTGATTCTGAGTTGTCCAGTTCTATGGTATCTATCGTAAGCGAAGTAACATCTATGCTTTTTGTTCCAGGTGACCAAAGAAGAGGAGTTCTTCAGCCTGACGCACTGCCAGCTGCTGGAGCTCATCAGTCAGGACAGTCTGAAGGTTCTGTGCGAGACTGAGGTCTACAAAGCCTGCACTGACTGGGTGCGATGGGATGCGGAGGCTCGCTCCCAGTACTTCCATGCTCTGCTCAATGCTGTCCATATCTACGCCTTGCCTGCCAAGTTCCTCAAGAGGCAGCTGCAGTCATGTCCTATCTTGAGCAAGGCCAACTCCTGCAAAGACTTCCTCTCCAAGATCTTCCATGACATGACCCTCCGCAAGTACCTGCCCCCTACTCCATACCGAGGCACTAAGTTGATCTACGTGGCTGGGGGTTACAAGCAGCACTCGTTGGACTCCATGGAGGCTTTTGACCCACGAAACAACACTTGGCTGCCCCTGGAGCCGATGACGCAACCCTGTAGTGGCTTGGGCGCCTCTGTACTGTTTGGGCTCTTCTACACTGTGGGGGGTCGAAACCTCTCAATGCAGAGCAACGCAGACTCCGCAACACTGTCCTGCTACAACCCCATGACCAATCAGTGGACCCAGCTAGCTTCGCTTAACACAGCCAGAAACAGAGTGGGCACTGGGGAACTCGACGGGAGCATCTACGCTGTTGGAGGATCCCATGGCTCCACACATCACAACACAGTGGAGAGGTGAGTGCACGGAGAGTGTCATAGTGTCATAGTTATCATTCCTCATGATTTCATAAGCATTTAGGGCTATGACAGAAGAAGATTTACTGGATCACCACCGTGACACACCCATTATTCTGTAAATATTGCGTTACTAGAGGTTTTTATTTCTTTCATACTATTTTAATCAGTCTTTCTGTTTGGACAACAAATCATTTGGTTGTGTTTCTAAAAGGTAATTAAACAATTAAAACATTTCATTTCCAAAACGAGCAGGGGTATAAATAATTTATGTGAAAACATTAGCCAGTAGCAAGTTGTGAATGAATGGGAGGTGGAAACCAGCATGAGCTTCTTCAGCATGTCTGGCAACTCTTTTCAAACATGTTTTTCACAGATATAAACTAATTCAAACCACGGTACAGCACACCTGACCAGACAGTTACTAAGGATGAATTAAAGAACTCTGTAAAGGCATTGCATATTAATGAACAGGCTTTTTCTTTGTCCCTGCGAGCTTCATATCTGACCACTCACTTGCGCCTGCATGAAAGTAAAACCTTTCCATCCACGTGACAGTTTTGTTGTGTCCCGTGGGATCACAGTTCCCATACACACCTCTAGTTCCAAGCACGAACCAAAAACCCAGAATAGTATACCTCCTATTCGTATGTGTATTTGTATCTGTTTCGAACACATTATCTGTTCATTCCGAATAATGTATTCGTATTCAGTTACATCCCTACTACAGAACGTACCTTACAGGATTAACGAGAAGCACATTTGCCGTGGGTGAACACGTTTTCACAAAAGCCGTGGCATTCAGAATCGTGTTACACGTGAAAGAAGGACGGTGGTTAAGTGGTCTAAAATGGTTTGACTTGGCATGTGCTTCCTCTAACAACAGGCGAAGTCTGTTCTGATTCAGAGAAGTCACTTTAGATGAACAAACTCCCATACCACAGCTAATAGCAAGCTTTAGAAGAGCAGTGCCAGTTCTAATACCATTCCTTATAGGTGCTGTAACAGGAATCATATTAGTCATTCTTACCAACCTTTTTCACTCTTAGCGACACTTTGTTCTATTTTTATGGGTGACGCAGAAAGGAAAACCACTGGTTTGTGTGTTTTATTTATTTCGTTTTTTTATACCTTTGTCCAAGCATGACAATCTGCATCTTTATCTCCAGCGTGTTGTGCAGTTTAACCCAACACTGATGCAACATTGCTCTGATAAGGGTGGTGGAGTGCAGGTTTTTTTAAAAAAAAAAAAAAAGATGAAAAATGGAAGGTTGTTTTTGATGAAAACAGCATATTTGTGAAATGCACAACTCAGTAACTTTTCAGTAACATTCAGAAATCACCAGTGTGCATCCTACAGACAGAGCAGTGTGTATTTCAGTCTAAAATAATAACAAATCATATTAATACTGAAATTAAATTTCCAGTCAAAGACGCACTTGGTGTGCTTGTGTGGTTTGGCTTTGCGCCGCATTGCATTTATGGACGCTTTCACACCTACTGATCTGTTTGGCGAGTCCGAATCAGAGCAAAAGTGATACTTTTGGTTTGTTTGCTGTTTGGTTTGGTTTGAAAGCATACTCGTAAATCTCTTTCATTCTTTGGTGAAAAATATGGTAATGGAAAAACTGTACCAAGTGTGTGCAGAAGCAATGAGAACACATAGCTGGTGCTTCCAGTATTTATTTTCTTTTTTTAATTCATCTGTCCAAATCTCCAGAACACATGGCAATTCTGCAGCTCCGTCCTTTGACTCAGTTGCACCTCACAGCTCACGTCAGCAGCTTGCATCCACCTACAGATAACACACGGCAGCTTTAGTCCACTTCCTGCAGTTGAGTCGGTTCAGGATCGAATCACTTCCTCACAGCAGTCGAATCTCGCTAGAGTTCACTTGGACCTGAACCAAGACCTTGTGAATGAACCAAAAAGCAAAACACATCTGCTTAAGGGCGTGTGGTAAGGGGTGAGGCTGAAAACATACTCGTAAAACTCTTTTATTTACTGGTCTGAAAAACGGCAACGTGTCTTTGGTCTCGAAATCCTCAGTCTGCGCCTTTGTGCGTCAGTTTAGCAGCTGTCATGAAATGTCTGAAATACATGTTGTGTCGGTTAGTCAAATAACGCCAATTTGAGTCAAATAGGCGTTCGCTTCGAAGCCGCCGCTCACAGGTGCTCTGGTCCGCCCAAATAAAACACACTAAGGCATGTAACTGAACAAGAGCTTGATTTCAATGGACTAAATACTGCATATGTGAAAGCATCATAACATTGAACACCTTTTAGTTATGTCCCTTGATTGGCACCAGATCAATCCAAAGCCTCTGAAAACCTTTCTATAAAGAAGTGGCAGCCAACGTCTACTTCCATGTTGTTGAAAGAGTTTGTTTGACTTGGACCATTTTTCTGTGGATCACATAACATAGCTGCAAGCTATAGTAATCCTGGGGTTGGGTATCAAGTTCTGTGAGAAAGTATTTCAGGTCAGGACACAGTTTTACGATACCAGGATACTGGTTATATGTATCCTATTATGTAGAAAACCTTTTTTTTTTTCATACATAATTACATAGTGTATAATACATAGCTCTATTGTCATGAGATGACAAGTTCACATCAAAACCATAGGTGCGAGACCACGAGAGGATAATTGGTCCTGCCCTCTGGGTGGAAGTTAGCACTCTCTTCCAAGTGTGTTTAGCTGCTCGGTGTGGTTTTAAAAGCAACAGTTAGTGTTTCTGAGATAGAGACATGAAAACGAAAGAGAAAGAAGAAATTGATGATGACCTGCACAGTGGCACTGTGGCCTCTCAGTTCCAGGATCCTTGGTTTGATCCTGAGCTCGGGTTACTGTGTGTATGGATTTCCTCAAGGTTCTCCAGTTTCCACCCACTTCCCAGAAATGTTAGATTGGCTACACTAAGTTGCCCCTAGATTTGAATGTGTGTAAGTGTATGTGCATGGGGCCCTGTGATGGACTCCAAGGTGTATTCCTGGTATAGGTTCCAGATCCACCAACTAGGACTGAAGATGAATGAATGAGTTCTGAATTGCGCGTCTTCTTCACAGGTACGATCCAGAGACAAACAGGTGGACATATGTGGCGCCGATGTCCGTGGCACGCCTGGGAGCTGGAGTGGCAGCGTGCGGGGGAGCTCTGTATGTGGTGGGGGGCTTCGATGGCCAAAACCGGTGGAGAACAGTAGAACGCTATCAACCAGACACCAACACTTGGCACCATGTAGCATCTATGAACACTGCACGTAGTGGCTTAGGTAAATATTAACTAACATTTTTAATGCCCCACTAGTACCTTTTGTTATTTTGCAAACCAAAATATCCCATGAAAAGTGCTTTTTCACCAATTTGGGGGAAAGCTGTCCCCTGCTCATTCATGCAATCATGTGGCAGCAGTGCAATGAATAAATTAATGCAGATACTGAAACTGGACGGTTGAAGATTGGAAAAAGGCCAGGTGACATTTTTCGAATCTTCAGCTGTCTACTTTTGCTTAAGCAGTGACCACTGTAGCTTCAGATTCTTGTACTTGGCTGAAAAGAGTGGAACCCAGTGTGGTCTTCTGCTGTTGTAGCCCATCCACTGCAAGGTTTTCTTTTTTTTTTTTTGCACTATTCTCAGAGAACTTTAGAGAGAGTGTGTGAAAACCCCAGGAGATGAACAATTTCTGCAATACTCAAACCAGCACATTTGCCACAAGAAACCATGCCATGGTCAAGGGCACCGAGATCACATATTTTCCCTTTTCTGATGTTTGATGTGAACTCTGATTATCTGAAACTCTTGACTTGTATCTGCATGGTTGTATGCATTGCGCTGCTGCCAAATGATTGGCTGATTAGATAACTGCATGAATGAGAAGCTGGACAGTGGGTGTACATGGCTTGTTAGCAATTGCTTATAAACTGAATATTTTATCATGTTTGCCAGAACCTGGCTATTGCTAATGATTCACCAGGACTGTTATTATGGTTACACTGTGGTGTTAGGCAGCAAAAAGCATCTGATTAATATAATGGTTTGGCTCCCAATTTGGTGGAAATGCACAATCAAAAAAAAAAAAAAAAGAAAAGATTGCTGAAGAACCAGATCACTAGTCTTGTATTGGTGGAAAATGGTTAATGGCAATTTACTGACCTAAGATAATTTTTTAACCAGTGGATTTTGATTCCTGCACCATGCAGGTGTGGTGTCTATAGATTCTTACCTCTACGCAGTGGGTGGTTATGACGGCCAAAGGCAACTCAACACTATGGAGAGATATAACGTAGCCAGAGACGTTTGGGAGCCCATGGCGTCCATGGTCCACAGTCGGAGTGCCCACGGAGTCACGGTCTACCACGACAAACTCTTCGTGTTTGGTGAGCACATAACACTTAACAGTTAATGATATAAATGGTTTCCTGATATTTCCTTCTTGATCCACCTTACGGAAAAACTGTACGTGCGATATGGCGACTGACAGTGTGACATTCTGTTTCATCGTCGGTTATTTACTGAGAAAATGGAGGCTTTGTGTCTTGATCGTATTTGCTCGTTGAAGCGGCAGGGCTCTCATTACAAGGCCATTTCCGTATTAGTGAGACCACAATATGGAGTCATTCACAAGTTAATCAGCACTTACACGCAATAAACCTGCACTTTGCTTGTTAATTTTTTTTTTTTTTCACTCAAATGCCTATACACAGCATCTAGACATCTGAACCATTTTAGATGACGTGAAATCTGATTGGGCTTTGCCAAGTGTTCCCATAGAGACAAGCAAATATTAACAAGAAGAGCAGTAGTGAATGCAGTATTAACTATAAACACACTTTTTTTCTTTTAAATTTGGCTTATGTATTATTTAACTTTTTATATTTCCTATACAGATTTACCCTGCTAGGTTAACAGGTCATTTGTAATTAATTAATTTAATCATTGTAATAAATGTCTTTATGTATACAGTGGAATCTACAATCCTAGTCTACTACCAAGAGCTATTTTTATTTCTTCAGGTTTCATTTATTTTTATTTTTTTTAAACTCCTTTCCTCCACAACACCAGAGATTTCCTTCACACAAGTATGATCATAACACATTGCTTTAATTGATGTCACCTCATAACCTGATAATGACTTAATTACTACAGTCCAACCTTTCTTGGGAAATCTGTGAGTAAGGAATAAAACACTTCAGGGTATGCCGTTATAGGAAAATAATTATCGGTGACGTGGTGTGATTTGGCCTGACGCAAAGCCAAAGTTGATTATTTTCCTATAAATAATCCTGGAGTGTTTTATTCCTGTTATACAACAGCAATTTGCCAGTGCTAAAAAAAAATATTTATCTATTAATGAACGACATGTAGGATTTTTTTAGCCGTATGTAGAACGTCTGCCAAATAGGTTCCCGCTATCACTTACGTTATAGCAGCTATAAACACTTGTTCATTCTCCACCCTCTGTTTTTTTTTTTCCCAGACAGTGCAAAGTCCTTCATGCCCTGATAAAGAAATTTAAAGCAACTGTTTTACAAAGACACTGGAGACTCCTTTCAAAAATGTTCAATGTTCTTTCAAAAAAACAAACATCTACTCACTGAAAATATCACCACATGAACACTTTTTTTTTTTTTTTAATATAGTGTCCGCCATACAAGCCCCTGTGTGTGTTGTTACTATAGAAATGATCTTCTGACCAATCAGGATAAAGAATTTAACAACAATGTAATCATAATAAACATGCTAATGAATGTTTTCTATCGATTTCATCAAGGTGGTTTCAACCAGAGTGGTTTCCTGTCCAGCGTGGAGAGTTACTGCCCAGGAAGTAACCAGTGGACGTACGTGACGGACATGCCAGTGGGTCGAAGTGGGATGGGAGTAGGTGTAACCATGGAGCCGTGCCCGGGCTGCTTTCCAGAGGAGGAAGACGAACTATGATGCAGACTTTGAACCTTGCAACGTCATCAGAGTTCACGCCTGGCCCCTTGAGGTTGAGCAGATACTTGGCAGGTTTCCCAGCCAGAACGATTTTGACTCGTTGTGCTGTGGCAGTATTGGACAAGACTGCACGGTGTAGGTTTGTGTGTGTTATTTAGAACACAATCGCTGGACTACTGACCTTTCCTGACGAGCTCGGATTACTCTGTGAATAAATTGTGAATAAAAGTTTTGATCTGTATATTCGCTGACTTTTTAAAAAAAATGATTAATCTCTTTATTAGATAAATATATCGAGTGCTCAAACCGACTTCATTCATTTTATTTCAAGTCAAATCATACATTTGATTTGAGTTGTAGCTTTAAGAATGGCCACTAGGTGGAGGGATTTGACTTCCACAGAAAGTGGGACTGCTTTATATTATGGGATGTGTCCAGTTCTTCTGTGTGTGTGTGTGTGTGTGTGTGTGTGTGTGTGTGTGTGTGTGTGTGTTGTTGGTTTTTTTTTTTAACCAATAATAATAATGATTTTATTTATTTAGGCTTTCTCCCACCTAAGGGCACTGGACAAACGAATATACGACTAAAAACAGAAAAGTAAACATTAACACGCAGGAAAACATTAACAGACATGAATTATCAAAAGAGACGAACGAACAAGCAGGCCAGCTGAGTAACATGATTAAGCGGCGTAAAATGGAGGAGGGTGTTGCATGACATAATGAGATATAAATGTAATTCAAATATGTCAAGAGATGCATTTCGACTACTGCAGGCATGTGAAAAGGATAAAAGTACTTTTTTTTCATTTTATTTTATAATTAATTAACATAATTTTTTTCTTATCAATTTAAAAAGAAATTACTTAAAAATAATGATTGTTAATTTAAAAAAAAAAAAGCTAAAAAATTCCATTTTATTTTAATTGATCATTTATTCATTAAAGATATTTACACACTCGAGTATATAGGAATTTTTTTTTTTTTTGCCAGGATATCGAGACATGTAGCATTACAAGTTCCTCCATTTTAAAACATAATGAAAAACAATTTCATGATTGCGAGTTAGACTGTTAAAGAGCCACCATTGGCCCTTGGGTAAAACCCTTAACTGCTCCAGCTACATGCTTGGATTACATTCTGCCTCACAGTTACAAATATATTCCTGTTAGTCTTTAAAATAATATCTTTCATAAACAAAAATTTTATGAACATATTAGGGAAGGTGTTTTAGGATTATACTAGTTGACGACATAGAGAGATGAACAGAGAAATTTAGCTAGCTCATGTTACACCACGGCGATGCTGAATTCTCAATCCTGACTTGTTATTGTCGATATGGAGAAGTTTTCTGTGAGGAGACTCTTATGTAGCATTTTTGGAAGGAGTCTCCAGTGTCAGCGCTTTGTAAAAGTCGGCAGGTTTTCCGTCATAGGAAAGTCTTCGGGACAAAGGCTGGTGTACTGTTTGTAGCGTAAGTAATAACAGGAACGAACTGTAACTGTAATGTAACTGTAATCAATAAAATTATGATGTGGTGTTTTATGATCATTTTAAAAAAATTGCTGTAGTATAAGAGGAATACAGCACTTGAAAAATATTCAACTTGAGGGTGGTAACAAGAACTCTGCTTCACATCAAGCTGCATCACACTACCCTGTCCGTGATCTTTTCCCTATAACCGCATGCCCCCATGCGTTTTATTCGTAACTTGATGCGTAGTTACATGTTACCTTGAACCTGGGAAAAAGCCTTGTTTGAATCTGTACTCAACTCACCATCTAGTTCATTGGAATCCTTTTTAAGAAAAACTGTTTTCCTAACTGATAACCTTTGGTTCTGAGACCATGCATAAGTCATAAAATGACCTAAAACCGTGAAGAAAAATATAATGTGGGTCTTACGAGCACTCAAATCATTTTTATATTTTTCTGAGCTCCGACAACTGCACATGCAATACCGCCTTATAACCAGTTGGCCGGTTTGGTGTTTCTATGAGCACTTGCCAACATGCCCTTATTTCATCAATGCTAATTGGAGCTCAGTTTCTCACGTGACGTCATGACGTTAGTCACCCAGCACATGTCAGTAAGTTGTCTGTCTCCAGCGGTTCTGGCTGGGTGCCCTTTCACAAATATTACGCAACTGTTTGTGGGATAATCAGCATCTCTATAGAGGGTGGAATTCCGACTGTAGGTTTGGCTAAAATTTTAAAACATTTGGATAAAATACCACTTCTGCTCTCTCCGTATGTCATCGTTTACAGATTTACAGTGTAGGCTGATTTGTTTTTCCACCCAGTGCTAAATGTTTCAGGCCATGAATTCTCTCTATTGGATATGGTCCCATGCCTACAATTTTGTAAGTAAATAAGTAAGTAAATAAATAAATTGCTGTTTAAGGGTATCGTATAGTTATGAGTTCTCAGATATATAAGAGGTTCTACTTGGAACCATCAATTAAAGGGAAATCCCATCTGTTGTAGCGTACGAGGATTTCTCCAGAGGAACAATGGAGATGGAACCTTTAATGCTGGCACATAGGCCAAACAGTCCATTAAGTGCACCAGACTTTCACAATGTATACTTTCCAAAATTGTGTCTAGGCGGGATTTAAAAAAAACAGCCTCTCTTAAACACACACACTCCAAAGACTGATGGCTTGTGTGCCTGAAAGCCCTGAAGGCTCCTTGTGCTTGACGTATCTGACTGGTAGGGAAGGGTGGGGCTGCTCATCGTTGAGCTTTTTGTGATGACTCACATAGCAAAACATATGACGCACCGGTGCTTTTTGACTGTTTATCTCTCTTTTTCTCTCGCACGTCCACATCTCTCTGTTCATGATGTGTCATGCCATCAACCTCAGTACTGTCTTAAGTTTAAGCAAAGCAGGTCGTGTCCCTGAACTCTGGAGCATTTAAGCATAATCAGATAATCTGTTTTACACTTAACGTACAATATTGGTACTTCAAAATAGTTGATGTCAGCTCTTGAGAGAAATCCTGCCCCATTTTGAAGACGACAAAAAAGAGACAGCTATCTTTCAAGGTCCTTCTCCGAGACGGTAATTCTCTTCACCACAGGAGGATTTCATGAATGTTTCAAGAACTGCTGCACTTACTGACGACTATGAAGCTAACATTTTCATTAACATTTGGATTAACATTCATATTTAAATGAACACTTATTAAAATGCTACTGAACAAGAACAGATGCTGTTTTCTTTTCCAAAACAATACTGTGATAATACGCCATGATTTAAGCAGAGTCAATTATAATGTTATAAAAATTTAATATTGGAACAAGCCTAAAGGCATCAACAACATCCAAGCACCTTGTTCAAAAAAAAAAAAAAAAAAGAGAGAGAGAGAAAAGAACAGAGGAATAATAGCCTCCGTTGACTGATGAGCCATTCTAGATGTCTCATACCGGAAATGACACACTCCACCGTGACCAAGATAGGAATAGCTCACGTTATTGGTTACAGTTTATCAGCAAGCTCTTCAAACACAAGCTGCATTTCAAATGCAAAATGCTTGGGCATGCAATGTTTTACTCTTAGAATTTTATTTTTTTTTTTCAGATAGTGAAAGGTTCTTCACTTCCCAGAGCTTCCCTCTTTTCAGGGGAAAGTAGCTAATGCCTGATACAAAATAATAGATTCTTTCTTATAGAAAGGAGTTGTCTTTGGTCATGGCTGTATAAATAAACTATTTACGTATTTACAAAATACTATAATTCCTATCAAGAATACAGACAAAAAGAAGCAGTGGTAGTGACGCATCAAGGAATAAACACGAAGGAAACAGTTATGGATGGAGTAACTTGTGTTTATTACTTGTAAATATCATCAAGAAGAGAGTTTAAAACAAAAGTAAAAGAAGTGTCATTGGTAACAAGCGTGATCAGTGACTGGTCATTAGGAACAATGGTGATTTGTGATTGGTCGTTGGGAATCAAAGGTGATCAGTGATTCATCTTTGAAAACAATGGTGATCAGTGATTGTTAGTAAAAATGGTCACTAGTGACTGGTCATTGTTTAACAGTGGTGATCAGTGATTGGTCTTTGGTAAAAACGGTGATCATTGATTGTTCACTGGTAAAAATGGTGATTATTTATTGGTAAAAATGGGGATCAGTGATTGGTTGTTGGTAAAAAGGGTGATAAGTGATTTATCATTGGGAACAATGGTGCTCAGTGATTGTTCATTGGTAAAAGTGGTGATGATTCATTAGTCATTGGTGATTAGTGATTGGTCACTGGGAACAATGGTGGTCAGTGATTGGTCACTGGGAACAATGGTGATCAGTGATTGGTCACTGGGAACAATAACAAACAGTGATTAGACTTTGGTAACACTGTCTAACTCAGTCAGACTTTACACACTGGTGGTGACTCTCTCAACTCATTTTCCCAGCAGCTGTGATGTGAGCTGGAGAGCTATATCAAGTTCAGGATAGTCGCTACCATCTGCTCAGAAAGAACTTTTTTCTAAAAGTGTAGCTATGAAAATCTCAGTGCATGTAATACATGGTTATAGCACAGTTTATAAGACTATTGGTTGTACCATGTTCTTGGTTCAGCATAAATAAATGTATCTAAAACATCACAGCAAGACGTGTGGGCTTGCATCTAACGGACTTGGTGTGGATGAAACGCTTGTTAAAATGGAAGTGTTTCTGTTGCATGTGCTTTGAGGAAACATTTCAGAAATGTGGGGCCTCATGTATTCACCAGCCCCGGGCCAGGCATTAGCTTAATGCTGCCGTTTATACCACAGAAGTTCTCAATCCCAGTTCTGGAGACTCTAATCAATTGCACATTTTTGTTTTCCCTGATTTAAACCAAACGACCGAGGTCATGAAGTCTGTGTAAAGTACCTGATGAGTTTGGTCTTGCATGTTAAAGAGGTAAAACAGGTTCTATAACCCTGTGTGTCCAATCACAAACTGTTACATCGTCATGAGCTATTTTTTGCACATACATAACTATCTACTGTGTTCACACTTAGAAATCTGTCCATAATATAAATACTCAGATTATAGAATATATTTGCCCAATAAATAAAGGAGGATTAATATTTAAACTTACATTTTGGAATGACTCTCCAGTTTGAGTGCATGTTCTGGTTTATCAATAACGTAACATAAACTTTTTTTTTTTGCATCGCTTCACTCGATTCATTTCCTATAACAGCACTCCCTTGTCATGTTTTACTCCTTACACATTTTTCAGTAGTGAGATGGTAAGTGTCACTATTTTAAATCAAGTAGCTTGCAGGTAAAGTTCTCTTTAGTCACTCTTATTTGTATTTAGAAGATGTCACATCACTGATGATGGATCTAGCTTCAATTTAGTTATACTCTTTTTACCACAGAGCTTGAAGTCTAACTGCATTATACAAAGCATTTTTTTATGAACAGTGTAAAAAGAGTATATTTAGTTATTCTTTTCCCCATCTTTGTCTTTTTGAACTCAGTGATCAAAGTTCAGGTTTTAGTAGACATTAGACGCCTTGCACTTTTTTAAGATTCCAGGTGATTTTGCAATAAGTTTCCATTCAGACCACAGGGTTTTAGATAACGTTTAAATCCAGAGACGGAAATGGCCACAGCAAAACATGGATTTGGTGGATGCTTCTTGCAGAAGCAACTAGGTTTTGTGCTAAAATATCTTAATGGAACTCAGAAGCTGATACACCGGCCGCTAAACAACGTTTTCATCAAACATGCCGATGGTGTGCATGGCCACAGCGTTCAATTTTGGCCTTCAATTTTAGCCCACTTTTCTTACTGTAGTTCAAGTGACACCTGGTGAAGATCAGGTACTGCATTTTAAATGCTTCTATCATGAAACCCTTCCAAACAGCTTGCTGTTTTAAAACTTGACAACCCCATGAATCCCAAGAGGCTTAATTGTTGTTTCAACTGCCCATATAATTCTTTATATTCATTACCCAACTTGGGCAGGTCAACAACCATCTGTCTCTTTTATGTTAAAGCCCAATTTCATAATTAGCTTCTTACTGGTGTCTATAGCGTCTGTGGTGAATTTACCACTGACTGTGAAACAAAGAGATTTCGTTAAGAGATTTCTTTTTTCTTCTTCTTCTTCTGGTGGCTGATTCGGGGTTGGGTGGGACTATATTTGGCGTAAGTGACATCAGTGCTACTAAATTAACATTCAGACTTAGCCATCTGCTCATGTCAGCTCCACTTTTACCCCAGTCACAGAAACTGAACTGACTTCTTTCCTGGTCACTCAGCAGCTTTGTGCCTGGGGATGAGCAAAACTCTATCTAATTACAATTTTTACCATTTTATATACGCTGATTTATTGTAAAGGCAGGACAGTGGGTCAGTGGGTAGCATCACAGCTCCAGGGTTGCTGGTTTAATCCTAATCTTGGTTTACTGTCTGTGTGGGGTTTCGAGTTCTACAAGCATCTGAATGGGTTTCTTGCAGCTTCTCCGGTTTCCTCCCACCATCCAGGGTGTATTCTCAGCTCGCACCCAATGTCCCTGGGATAGGCTCGGGACTCACCGCAATGCTGACTAGGATAAAGCAGTTACTAAAGATGAACAAATGAATGTTTTTGTGTTTATATGTGGTAATGGTGAGTAATTCTACATAGGGTACTTTTTTTAGTGGTAAAAGCAATGAGAATTAGCAGAGTGACTGCACTGTGATTGAGATTGAGATAATAATGGTCTACGTATTATAATCAGGCAGACGAGCTGTATTTTTTTTATCTAAGTTCATTTCGCTAATACTCATTACTTACACAAGGGTACATTGGAAAGCCAAGGCTACAGTTTCTTTCAATGTGTTTCATGTTTGTATAATAAATTCGGACAATATTTATAATAGAAAACACACAACAAAGTTAATCCAATCTTGCCGACCTTCACCAGCAAAGCTCACGACCATCAACGGTAAATAAGCTGCTCGCTGACACGTGATTGCCGGTAGCTAAGCAAGAACAAGCTAAGTAAGGATAAGCTTTGTAATTTTAATCCATTTTATTAAACCAGATGTGATATTCCTGCTGCTTCAGCACAGTGTAGTGCCATGCTCTTGATCGGGTTAGCTTTTTAAACCAGCTGAAAGAAGAACGTAAATCTTCGAAAAACGAAAAACCGCGATCTTACCTGATTGTGTCACTTTCCATGATCAGTGTGCTGCTAGAAATATGTACAAAATACACCAATACACCATGTTCACTACTCGCTTTTCTAGCACTAGCACTTCACATGCCTGTTTACATCGCTTGCAGAAACACCACTGTCAATCATGACGTGATCAGATTTTGATCAGACAGAAAATAGGACTTTTTGTAGCTTTGAGGTAAAATTAAATTGTAGTCAGGAATATTTATTTCTATAATCCACCACGGGTGAATGCTTCATGTTGTGTGGGCTTTAAAATGTCTTCTATATGGTGTGTGTGTGTGTGTGTGTGTGTGTGTGTGTGTGTGTGTGTGTGTGTGTGCAAACCTCATATTTTGTCAGTCAGACTTTCTTCCCTGCTTTCTGGAGAGCAATGAAGCATGACAATTGGTTTGCTTTTATTTTACGAGATGTTTAAGATCATTTTGCCAAATGGATTTGAGGAAAAAAATTTAAAAAAAAAACAACGGAAGTTCTTCGGAGAATATCTTTGTGGGGGAAAGGAACATTATTTCTTCACTTCTTTGAGTGGAAAATAAATTTTATATTGTTCGTTTTACCCCAATAATGCCGAAGCCGGTCATCCTGCTTGATCTGAAGTTGTGACATACAAAAAAATAAAAATAAAAAACCACCCTGATTTTGGGTTGGACCTACCAAACCATGAGCTTTCCATACCTTTCCACTCCTAATCATCAGCTGCAAAGTGTAGATGGAGTGTGATACCATTGTCTTCACACAGGGGGAGCTAAGCAACTTCACTTTGGTAGTTTTGAGACTTTTGGGAGGACGCTAAGAACCCAAACCGATACCAAGGTGGCCAGTTCAGTATACCCGTCAGGGAAAAAATGGGCACCGATCAATGTCAGTCTTCATTATGGAACAGAAATCAAAGCTATCACCACAGAAAGCTTGCTATTTTTAGCATTTCACATACATTTGTTTTTCTGTTTTTATTTATTTAATGAAACACCATTATCATGTATCATGTATCACGTATCATGTACTCTTGAGGTATCTTCACACCTTAAATACAATCTGTTTAACCTGTATTACCACCTTTCGCCATCCAGGAGAACTGCTTCCACACATCCGAATGACCTTGAGAGATGATTGACGGCTGACAAAACTCCTCATCACCTCAATTTTACAGGTGTTTAAGCAGATTTCATGAACATTACACTGAATATCAGTGTGTTTCTCAGGCATCTTAATGCTTTGATATTGAATTTATGTAAATTTACCTTTGTTTAAGCTTTAATGGTATGACATGAGTGCTTAAACTGTTTTGATGTGTTTTATAAAAGTTCATTTGTGACTCTTTTCTTAGATGATGACAATTTTTTTGACTTCTTAGCTAGAGCTAAAGGTATTTTGCATGTTTTTACCCAGAATTCATTGCTGTTAAGGTTTGGGTATTGGCTTTTGTTTTCATACTACTCGTATTTCCTTCTCCAGATAAACTTCTAGGCCTTCATTTTGCTTTCCTAACACCCAAATCTACCAACTTGCTCAGGTTCAACAACATACCATAACAAATTTATATCTCTATATTCAGTGTTTTTGGCGCCAAAACACGCGCGTGCGGCACTGAGGCGCTTTTCTGAGGCGGTTTCTTCCGTCCAAAACAAACGAATAACATCTCACTATCTACCCAGAGCTGTCTTTCTTTCTGTATAAACGTGTAAATGTTTAAAATCTGTATATATGTGATACTGTTCGGTTAGTTTACTAAGCGTGAGAGACACACGACGGCGAAATCTAAACTGTGCTCAACACTTCTTTCTCTCCAAACTCACCTCAGAAGCGCGAGTGGACGGTTTCAAGCTCCCCACTCGGTGAATTGATTCTACTACAGGTCCGCCTGAAAGCGGGCTCCGGGCAGCGGGGGGGTTTACTTCTCTCCACTCGTGTTTATTCTTTAAAATATCAAAAATGCTCATTTGAATTACTTCTTCTTAACATTAAATAGGCTTCGATATCTAAGATATATCTAAATCTCCACGTAAATTCGTGCGCACCACTTTCCCGAGTGGAACAACGATTTGTCTTTCCCCCTGCAGTAATAATGAAACATTCCACAATTTATTCCAGGGAAAGACTGACAGTTTTTTGGGTCATGAAGCAGCTGTTCAAGTCAGCGTCTCGCCCTCCCTCCGCGGGAATAAGAAATGAGTACATTTTAAATTAGATAAGTAAGATTTTGCCGTACAAATACATCGAGTTTTTATTTTAATAAAAGGGTGGGTTTAATGAGATGGTGTATACATGAAGGAAATTAGGTTTTTAATGCTTTTTGTAAACACAACTATACCATTTTTTGCACACAGGCAAAGTTTCAGGTTTATATAGCCTACTAACTACACTAGAAATACATACACACACACACACACACACACACACACACACACACACATATATATATATATATATATATATATATATATATATATATATATATAAGCAAAACAAAACCGGATTGCTCATCATATGTGTCATATGGTCATATGTCACTCATCTATGTTAAAAAGTTAGCATAAATTATTCAGATCAGATTGACTTCCATTTGCTAGATTATCGCTTCTTCTTGCCTGTGGGACTTCTTCTTGCAGTGTGAGTCATTACAGTACAAAAAAAAAAAAAATAACCACAGAATAGGACTATTTATATTACAGCTAAGGTTCAGCTCAGTGTGTTCATGTCTCAGATGCTTTGCATCCCTTTGCCTCGGCACATGGCTTGTTCAATAGCCTATAAGTCCTGTTTGTGGAGAAAAGTGGCGAGACGCAATGCTCTTTGATCCTATAGGTCTGGGTCAGATGTGTCGGATTGCAGTCATGGAGGGTGAGGGTACTGCAGAGTTTCCGTCTCGATTTAACGCAACTCATTCAACTTATCAGCAGACTACGAAAGATTTGCCTCAAATTTTACGCTATGATATAGCACGGAAAAGTCTTTATAACGTAAAGACCTAGAACATATTTTCCTGTGGGTCTGTACATAAAAGGTTTGTAAAAAAAAATGTAATCCGAAATTTTTTTACGTTAAAAATGCAAGTGTATAACAGTAAATAACAGTGACGGTTTTCAGTTGACATTGACTAGCTAGCTAAGCGTAGGTTCACACTAGCAAGAGACAAAGCGACCAGTCGTATGCCGCGCGTGGTCCAACGTTTCTTCAGTTCCCTACTCAGAACTTTATTTCTATTTCAATTTTGACGTGCGAAAAAGTGGAAGAAAAACTTACTACCGTGGTTTCATCTTATCCTGTCATATACAACCTATCATTAAATGTGTATAGAGACATTACGAAGAAAAATAAAGCTTGGAAGGACAAAGCAAAGATTGCCACTGGTGAGTGTGCGTAGCAAGTACAGTTAGCTTCAAGTTTAGCATGTAACATGTAAATCAAACTTAAATACATTTTAAACAAATATGATGTTTATTAATCACGTAGTCAGCTGTAGGCTATTGATTTTGGCTACTACCTTTTCTCATTGGCGCAAGAAAAAAACCAAACCATATGCGACACAGGCGATGTGTTGCTTGCTAGCGTAAACATAATACATAATAGAGTTAACAGAATACTTTGTTGAAAAAAAAAAAGTAAGATACCTCAAATGTATTAAATGAGCCATGGCATAGTTGGTGTTCAACGTTTACTTCTTTATTTTTGCATTGGTGCTACAAGGCTAACATAGCTAGCTGTAAATTAAAGTCACAGAGTATTACTTATAAACATGAGCAGAATTTCACCAATTATATTTTAAAAATATAATATTTAAAATTTTTAAAAATATACAATTATATTTTAGGGCAGCCATCTTGGACAACCAAAATCCCTTTTTTTTTTTTTTTTTTTTTTTAACGTAGTGTAGTTTAGAATTACTGGACCTACTAGACTCAACCCCCCAACATTTAAAAGTGGAACTGTGTTGTAAAGCGGGAAGTGATACAGATGATAATTATAGTTCCAGTCAAATACATAAATACAGACTACCTAAACTTTTTTTAAACAAAAAAATGAGTTTTACCTTATTTTAAAGTGTGATTATGTAGCTTAATGTTGTCTAGAGCACGTATATGGCAATGTATATGGTATACGTATATGGTTGCTGCCTCAGAGCTCCAGGGTTCCTGGTTTGATGCTTAGCTTAAGTTACTGTCTATATATTTCACATGTTCTTCATTGTTCTTGTGGGTTTCCTCCAGGTTCTCTGGTTTTCTCTAGCTCCCAGAAAACTCCCTGAGTGTGCGAATGTGTGATGATCTGGCATCCCATCCAGATTCCCATTCCCAGGATAGGCTTTGGATCGACAAAGACCCTGATCAGGATCAGTTTAATCCAGTGTGTCAGAGGAGGGAAATTTCAAATCTTTGGGTCACACCCCTGTCCTAGCTGTTAGAACCTGATAAGTACGTTTTGCAGGCTGTTTTGCGCTCAGTCTTCCAACTTTTGGTTTGGCAAAGACATTATGTTTTGCTGAATCACAAATGGCTAATATATTTACATAGAGAATGAAGTAATGGCTTTACCTTGGATTAATGATATATTCCTTGACAGAATATTAAACCATACAGTGTCCCACCCCAAATTCTGCTGACATTTACATAGGAAATGTTACTATTTCGTACGCATGATTGCCCTTTTTTTGTCTTTTTTTCTGCTAATTTGGCCATTTAACATTTGCCACCCACTAGCTAGCTCTCGGCAGTTGCTCAGCAGCAACTAATGTTCTTCCACAGTATCTCCAAGAAGCAGGCACCCATATCTTTTTGATCATCACAGGGCAGCTGCACACAGCTGGACGAAAGTGTAGTCTGCCCTCTTTCACATACCTGAGCTCAGAGACACCCATGATTAGTCAATGTCACACAGATTGACAGGGGAGGAAGTACTGCTATCCCTTCCATACAGAGACCATGGCTAATTAATGGCTGCTTATATTTATTATAATTAGAAGCTTGAAAACACAGAGAATGGTGGGGAAAACCTCAAACATAGGCTAGGTTTTTAAGGCCTAGATAAATTGAACTTCCTGTCAAAGGACCTAAACTACTGAACAATGGCAGCATAAGCTGTGTGTCTTTTCAAAGCAAACCAGAAGTGGAGTCTTTTCCTCAAGTAAAGGTTTGTTTGGTCTCAGTCTGAAGTGAGCAGTGAAATCTAGATATCCTTAGACATTACGCTGTGCCTCTGTCTGTCTCGCAGTGCATCAGCTGCAGATGTCCACTTTACATCTGCAAAAATGGATTACAGCTATAATGCGATCCTCGTTGGCATGGGGACGCTGGTCAATCACTGCGGTTTAGATGAAGATTTAAGCCAGACAATTGCTGTCATCCGCTGTCGTTTTCTTCCAGCTGAACCTTGCAGGAACTCCACTTTGTCACTGTTTACCATCCATAAATTAAGTCAGCAACTTTAAACAAAAGCGATTGCAGAGGAGGTGCCATTTGGATTGTAAATACCTGACAGAAGAAAAAAACAGGAAGTCAGAGAATGGCAGTAAACTTTACATTCGATTAATGAAACCTGAGTCTTAAATATCACAAGCACAGCCTTATGTCATATTGAATGTGTAATAATAGCTAGGGCATGTTGCTAATTCACATTTTCACCATTGCTAGGTCAAAAATATAAGTCTTCTACAATGCTAAAAATCCTCAAGTATTACCAGTTCATCTTTAAAAATATTCTAGCAGTGTTATGTTAATTTGGCTAATTTAAAATAGATAATACTTCCTAGATCAGCTGGGTATGTTTACATGGAACATGGGATCCCAATCCAGTCAGATAAATTACCAGTTCACATTTTCATTCTGTTCCAACTCCTAACACACCTTGACAGCCTGACCCAAGTGTGTTTGTTCGGACAAAATAAAAAATGTGGACTGGACTACATTAAACGTCTTTCCTATGCCAATAATATTAAGCAGTGCTTTGTGTTCCGTAACTTTTTAACTAATTAATACGGAATTTATTTAAATGGAAATGTATTTGGCTGGCATGGTTTGGGTTCTTTTATCCTTTGCAAGGGCATGAGGGCTCAGTGAATTTTTTTGATCAGGATAAAAATGATGTAAATCTATATATATAGCCTTCCCACTTACCAGATCTCAACTCAGCTGAACACATATGGAAGCTTTTCATGCCCATCATCAAGACACCAGCCGTTTTAGAAGAACGGCATTCATCGTTCATAAGGTGTTCATAAGGTGCATTGAAGCTGTTCTGGTGGCTTGTTGTGTCCAGACAACTTATTAAGACATAAACTATCTGTAGATTAACAATATATTCAAAGGGCACTTCTCAACTTAACCGCATGACAAGCTCACAGACAGTAAGGAAATTTTAGAGGCTACACCATGACGCAGAATTTGGCTCAGCTCAATTCAAATCAATTTTATTTCCTTCAGAGCTATTTACAGTGAACTGTATCACATCACAGCTACAAAGGTCCAGGTTCAGTCAGAAATGAAGGAGGCCTCAAGAATGTGTGAAGAAGAAACACTTTTGGGAAAGAAATATTAAAAAATAAAGATCTTTTATAGACAGCAAGGAAATAGTGAATGACGTTGTAGAAGCCAGAGTATGCTGCTTCTTACAAAAAGTCTTGGTATTGCATATAATCCCAACTCCAAGGAACCCTCCAGCCCCTTCATTGTCACTTTTTTATGGATACGCCTACTTTGGAATGCTGCTGCTGGTGCTGGAACGGTCTCTATTAACACTTAAGTCAGCCCTGTGTTCCCAGAATTCCCCACACCATTTGGTTAAGAGCCACGGGCTCCAACTGGGCCTTAATAAGCATCATATGTGGAGTCAGTGTGGAGTCCCAACCCAAGACCTCTGCCTTGGCAGAAGAACCCAGCAAAGCAAGTAGGGCTTACGGGGCAAAGGTTTGACTTGATGATCCGGTACTTCTGGGTTCACTTTGCACCCAGCCATTTCTTTTTTTTTTCTGGGGTCTACTGGTGCCACGTATGTATGTGGTCTTGTTCAGATTTCTAGCTAAAAGACATTGTGGTTTCCTTAACTTTCCTCAATAGCCAATCTTATAGTGTTGACATTCTGTTTATTAGTTATTAGATACTGAGAGCTTTAATAAGGAGGCAGTAAGCAGAGTATGCTCTTAATCAAATGAAGCTCATAATAAAGGCTATGACTGCTAAGTTCCTCCACTCACCCTTACTTTAGTCTCACAAGCCAGACTTCTAGCTAGAGAGTATGGTACGTTTGCTTAATAAATGTGGCCAAGATCCAACTACTTTCACAGAAAGACACAATTTGACTGACGTGGCAGCTGACCAACCACAGACCTCGTCCCATAGCCTGTTGGAAAACACACTAGATTATCCTGTGTATTCATCACTTAGTGCTTCAAACTTCATAATTCTTTTAAAAATGGGAATATTTTTCAGTCCAGTCGTTAGATCTTGCTTTGAAAAGCTTATTGTGTTGCAGTGTTTTCACACTGGAAACCAGCATATGGAAGTATGGAGAACCAATCATAATGCTTAAACTCTAAAGATTCTGAAGCTAGAAAGGTGTACAAAAATGGGAGGCTGAAATGACTCAAATCTTAAGTGAAACTTTTACAATAGTGTGAGTTATTACAAATTTGCATTCATGAGACTGTGCTCTCTCTCTCTCAATTATGAGGGTTCTTTGTATGCAGAACTAGCTCTGAACTTATCCGCAGTATTCATGCTCTCCGCTTCTCAAACAGAGGGAGACACAGCAAAGCTGAGTGCTTTGATACAGGAAGCTAGATTGATTTATTGGATAGTGTGTGATAAAACTTGAACTAGTTAAGGCTGGCTTATGTCTTTTCATTGGATGCAGTTCTGTTCTTTTTTTTTTGTAACCTGTTTTACTCCATTTTCTACCAATTTATTCATATTCCAGTAACCACAACAGCTACCAATCAGTGAGGGTAAAGGGTAAAGCGCCTTCTAATCCTCCTTCCTCCCTCTATCTGTTTGAACTGTTGCTGACGCAACACGGTAGCTATACACATTGGAGGACAGCGCTAGCATCCCTCTAAACCACACAGACACCCATGATTGGTTAATGTTGCTCTGATTGACAGGGGAGAGATCATGTCATCCCTCCCACTCAAACAGCACAGCCAATTTTGCTCTCTTGGATTTCCAGCCATGGATTCGGCATCAGTGATCTCCTGACAATAGGGTGAATGCGTTTCTGTTGCACCACTTGGAAACAGATCTAATTTTATAGTTTTAGTCATCCAGAGATTGAGAGATCTGGATTTGAATTGACTAGCTAAGCTTCCTGTACCACTTCCCCTAGCCGTCCCCCCCACCACTGAAAGGTTTCTCCTCCTGTTCTGTCGGCTTAGTGGCTGCAGTGTGTGGTATCTTAATGGATGGTTCAGAGGCCACTGGCGAGGTTGGTAATACATAAATCAATTTGTAAAGACATTTCTTCTTGGGTGCTCAAGGGAGCTAGGGTTTTTTTTTTTTGCTTGACTCAGCGTAGCTTCTGCATTTAACCCAATGGTGGGGACCGCAGCTCCTGCTTTGTGGGTGGTATCAGCAATGCACCTTCCATAGTCCTGAAGGAACCTGTTGTTTGTCAAATGGCGCCTGTCGGATGCACTGGTGTGTTCAGGTGAAGGATCAGGAGGTCTGGGGTTGTACAAGTTTCCCCTTGTGTTAGTGTTGTTTCTCTCCACCTGATTTATGTGAATTTAGAATTCCTGCCCCACCAAAGAAACATGAAAAATGTAAAACACCCACATATATATATATATATATATATATATATATATATATATATATATATATATATGTGTGTGTGTGTGTGTGTGTGTGTGTGTGCTTGCTTGAGGGAACATTCTCCATGACACATGTTTTGCTCTTGCTCATTTTATTACGTCACTTTGTTGGGCTCGCTTCTATTAACCAGTAATTCATGGAAATGCAACGATTCCTGCCAGTCTTTCCAGAAATTTGCTTAATATTTGCAAAACATTTGGATGAAAACATACCTATTCTTTCACTCACTTGCTATCCTTCACTTTCTGTTTCTCTCTCTCTCTCGCTACACCTTATAATGTCTTCTAATTGAGCTAAATCTCATTATTCCTCCCCGGGCTAATGGCACTGTCACTATATGCAAGACTGCACATCTTAAAACAGATCAAGCAGGACTTTATGTCTGAGATTAACACCGTCTAGATGATGAGATCTGTTTGATTTCCCATGCTCTCATTCTCTCTCTCTCTTTCTCTCTCTCTCTCTCTCTCTCTCTTTCTCTCTCACACACACACCACAACATGTTTTCTAATTGGGCTAAATCTTATTATTCCTGGACATCTTTATACAGATCAACCGAGACTTTGTAAGTGGAGTTAACATCATCTACGTATAAGAGCAGACGGTTTGGTTTATCCATGCTCTCTCTGTCTTTCTCTTCCTCTCTCTTTCTCTTTCTCTCTCTCTCCACAGAGACGTCTCGCTTTTCTTCTCAATGGCTTCTTTCCCTTCCACATTCCATTGAGAGTACGCCTCTTAACACACGCAAGGCATGCTCTTAATACACGCCTGTTTTACTCGGTAAACCGAGACACCCCTTGATGCACAATTTGCATGGATCCGTGGCAAGATTTGGTTAGCCGTTGACAGCATCACGCGGAGAGAGACTTCAAAAAAGAAAAAAAAAAGGCCTGAAGTTGCTAGTACAGATTTGCCAGTGGAAGAACTGGTGAGTGAGTGTACTAGTGACTTTGTGTGCAAGTGCCAAAGAGTTTGAGATATGTCTTCTATGGAAAAAAATGTTTTGCGTGTATGTAAAGCAGGATTTATGAATGAAATAAAGCACACACACACACTCACAGAAATGCAAGGTTTTTCTGGTTGGTGGGGGGAGAATAATGGAAGCCATGCTTCTCCACTAAAGAGAAAAACTAAAGAACGAAGCCCTGGCCCTTTGTACCTCCCTGTGTCTGTAGTTTGTACACATGCTGTGTGCGTGCGTGTGTGTATGTGTGTGTGTGTGCGTAAAGGAATGGGGGCGGGGGGGATCACGGAGGCCCCGCAAAGAGACATGAGAGGCTCTGCAGGCTTGGCCTGGGGCACGACTGTCAACAATGTATGCCTCCGTCACTCAGACAAAAGCAGAACTGCAGGAAGACTCAAGAAAAGAAACACACTGGGTCGGTATTTATCACCACGTGTTCCACTCAGTTATGGAAAACACAACTGGCGTCGCTGGGAAAATGGAGAAACGTCTGTCTGATCCTTTCTTCAGGTCCAGCTGATGTGTTATTTATCCATGGGTCTTCGAGAAATGACTGTTTATGGGGATTTGGCATGAGGAGAGACATAGAATATGGTTTATATACAGTATAGAATTAGACCGTTTTACATTTCTTATTTCATTTGTTAAAAATAAATATGGAAATTATTATATTAAAATATTATATTTTATTACACACCTTTACTGTATTGATCACGTCCAGCAGTCAGTATTGAAAAATCTACTACAGTCAGGCCAGTTTAGGTCAGGCTTTGTTTTATAATCTCACACTGGCCACTTCACACACACACACACACACACACACACACATACATACCTTACCTCCCTCCCTCCTTCTCTATTTAAACCTTGTAACCCCCGTTATCATCATCATCATCATCATCATCACACTGCTGTATTTTCTTCCCTTTTTCGTTCCAGACTCCAGCTCCATGTTTTCTCCGCTGCTGCTTCGCCCTGACTCATTGTGGTCACATTTGCAAAGATGCGCGGTGCTCGCCAGCCGCGTTACACACTCGATGACCTCACTGAATCTTCTAATGCAGCCGAGCCTGTGGAACTGATTACTGTGGACTGGAGTTGCTCATTTATGCCCAATACGTAACCTCGGGAGAATTTAAATGTCTCTTTTTATGGGTCTGGTCTGGCAAGACACATTTTTATCGGTGGCACTGTTCCAAATCGGCTTGTTGCAGGCAAATGGTGTTTTTTAAAGCACCCTAAAATGTGGAGAGAAAGACAAGATCATATACAGACTATGAATAATTTAAATGAATAATTGATTTAATTATATTAGTAAATAATCTTTTTCTTTTGTAGTGTCCATACTACAGCTTGGTATATTTTATTACATTTCCTCAACCTCCGTCTCCTTCAATTGCATATTTAAGGCCAAACGGAGAAAACACACCAATATGCTAATCAGTTAAGTGACAGTTTTGAATAGAAGTAGGGTGTGTGAGGTGCAGGTCAGTGTAATTGACCGTACTGACCCCAACCCCCTTGGTCCATGATGAAGGAGCTGGAGGTTTGTGCAGGCCAGGAACAATTAAAGCTGTACCACGTTAATAAATCCAGCAGATGACAGCCACCAGCTTAAGGCGCGGTTAATCTCTAATTAACGAGGCCCCTCCCCTAGAAACCCTGTTAGCTATGCTAATTAACCCGCTGTTAACGAGGAATCTGCCAAAGCAGACTTCCTGTGGAGTAACCCGGTCAAATGTGACTGCACTAAAATCTGATTTGAGAATTGTTCTATGTTCTGCAATGGACAAACCAATTTTAAATATCATTGATTTATTTATCTGTTTATAGTGGTGAATAATGTTTTGGTTAATATTTAAAATTTTCCAGTCAGGGTGTCTATTGTTTGTAGCCCATAAATCATACTCTTGACTAGACCCAAAAAGTGAAATTACAGACCATTTCGGCATATAAACAATTCCACACACACACAAAAAAAAGGTTGATGTTTTCAGTTTCCTCTTGTGCCTGGTGTAGATTGAAAAAAGGGGACCTTATCAGTGGTTTTGCTGCTTGTCTCACCTAGATAATTCTTACCTACAGACATCCAGACGTTTTGTAGTTATGGTGTGGGGGGGGTTTCCTCTGTTTGTGTGCTGGAAAAATCCCGGAATTTCTCATTAGGCCGTGGAGTGAAGATACGGCGTACTCGCATTTCATTTGCATGTCGTTAACTTGCTTCGCCGCCGTCAAGACAGCCCAGCAAGCCTCAAAAAAAAAAAAAAGCTGTTTTCTCCACTTCTTTTCTCGCAGACATGCCTGTGCCTCTCCTCAAGCTTGAAAAAAAAAAAAAAACAGCCTGCTTTTCATCCCAGATGTGTGGAAAGGGTCATAAACTCTTCCTGGGCTTTAGCTAGCCCCCCTCCTCTCCCTATCTGTAATTGGATGCAACAGCGCTTGCTCCAGAAAAAAAAAAAAGGGTGTCTTTTTCCGTCCGAGGTGCCTGGTCCACATTCAATTAAAAAGAACCAGAGGAAAAATGGTGGCTGTAGAGGTTGTGTGGCACAGTCAGAGATCCGAGATTCGGAAACGGCGACAAAATGTAAAGTGTCTGAAATACATAGATGACTGATTAGCAATATAAACTTAAAAGAAAATAACAACATTAAAAAAAAATACCAGATGATGCATATCGTTAATGATTAACTAGGCCTATTTGTGTTGTGTTTAGGCGCAATCATACCTGGAAGAGGTCTGATTATTCAGCACTCAGATGGAGATCCATCTGGAATGTCGAGGCTTGTTTTCTATGCTAATTTGCAGGTGCTTCTGGGATGTTGAAGGTAAAATTGCGAAACCCAAGTTTGTTACAGGGACCTGCGTTTTCACTAATCAATACGAACACAACGTGCAATCGTATAAGAGCGGATTTTTTTGGTATGTACAGAAAAAAAGATAGAGATAGAAGTGCGGAAGGAAACAAGGACTTGAGAGTGTAGCGTGTGTGCGCGCATGAATGTGTGTTTATGTGTGTGTGTGTTTGTGTGTGTGTGTGAGACAAAGTGTTTGTGTGTGCTTCTTGAGCCAGCACAGCAGGTTATTTCTGTATGCATGGTGCATCTACTCATTCCGTGAGGAACATCTATCATTTTAGCCGGTGATTAATGACCATCCCGAGCCTGGCTGGTGCAAAAGCGAAAAAGCCTCGGAGAGGAAAAAAAAGGGAACGAGAAAGAGAAATGCCACTGCGACTGCGGCAAGTGGAGCCCTCACACAAACTCGCAGCGTAGTCCAATTCCCAAAGAAGCAATACAAAGCATTTCTCTTTTATTTACAGCAATGTTATCCAGGCCTGCCTGTCCATTCGGAATTTGCAGTTTTCCTGACTGTGGAAGAATTTGCTGATTATTAGGTTATTATCTTTCTAACGGTAAGCGGAAATGACATCATAGAGCTCACGGTCACGTAGGGTCAACTGTAAATCCAAACGAGATGCCAAAGACACATCCAATTCAATACCATCATAGTACATTGTATATTAAAAAAAAAAAAGCTGTTTAACCTTGGTGGTTTACCGACACGACTTGGACCCCTTTCCCTCCACGAGCATCCCGAGTGGCCCACCCAGCTCCAGTTTAATTAAATAATTACCCCTCTTTCTGAGCGAGTGAGCCAGCTATGGCTAGCGGTGGTATAAATCAAGCGAAAGGGCATCTCCTGATACGCAAATGAAAAACCGAGGCGCTGAGCGAGTGGAGGGA
Organism: Pangasianodon hypophthalmus; assembly: GCF_027358585.1. NCBI lineage: Eukaryota > Metazoa > Chordata > Actinopteri > Siluriformes > Pangasiidae > Pangasianodon > Pangasianodon hypophthalmus. The sequence continues at coordinate 31,177,745 of NC_069713.1, forward strand.
CGGATTAAAATAAACAAAGGGTCGTGACGCACAGATGCCGATATGGTAATGAGGAGAAATGTGGATGTGTAGGTCACGTATTTCCTTCCCGTCTCCATGGCCTCCTTGTTAGTCCTTGCCTTGATAGTTCGCTTGCAGCTCAGGCACCATGTTCGCTCCTGAAGATGTGGACAGAGGAGCAAACATGGCTGGGAAAAGCGGCATTGTGATCAAGCAAACTGGAATAAAGTGGATATTAAGAGTGAAAAGGTTCTTGTATAGCAGTGAATTAAAGTCGTGATGTTCCCATTGTAGCCTCAGGCTGAGAGGACTGGAACAAGATGTGGTCGTCTGCTGCCTTAAGGTTTGGCACATTGTGCATTCTGAGATGCTTTTCTGCTCACCACAGATGTAAAGAGTAGTTGAGTTGCTGCAGTCTTCCTGTCAGCTTGAACCTGTCTATCCGTTCTCCAATGACCTCTCTCTTCCTACAAGGTGCCTTCGCCTGTAGAACGGGATGTATTTTTTTTCCGCACCATTCTGGGTAAACTCCAGAGTGTGTAGTTGTGTGTAAAAATCCCTCGAGATCAGCACTTTCTGAAAACTCAGCCATGGTCAAAATCACATTTGTGAACATGCATGATTTCACTCATGGTGCTGCTGCCATGTGATTGGCTGATTGAAACACCTTTTAACAGGTGTTCCTATTAAAGTGGGCGGTGAGTGTATACGCAAAATAGTCCTACGATTGCAAATTCATAAGAAATCCCAAATCCTTATGCTTAACGCCAGGGGATGGAGTTATAGCTCGGTCGTAGCTTTGCTTCCGATTTCTTTCCTACTAAAATTGTTGGAGATCAGGTTGACTGACTCCAGTATCTCTCTCGCAGTCCTCTCTGCATTTCCATTCTCTTCTCCTTCCCCACACACACACTCACACACACACACACACACACACAGAGCTCTACGCTCTATTCAACCCCCACCCCCCACTGCTCCAACACCCACAACACGCAGCCCAGAGCAAAGAGGATTTCTTCCTGGCACTAATAATGAGATATTTTTTTTTTTCCTCGAAGCCTGCCTCCACCGATATAATTCAACAGGGGAACCAGAAATACACGTACATTATACATGTATGGTCCTGCGTCAAAGGGGAGCGACTTCAATATGTCATTCCTAACATCTGTGTTCATTTTTATGTGGATTTGTTTCTAAATGGAGAAGGGAAGAGCAGTGATATGGATGGTGTGATAAGATAGAGATAAAGTTTGTGGTCTAGAGCTAGATCTACTTCAGTTCCTCCGAGGTTGACATGATAGAGAGAAAGAGAGAGAGAGAGAGAGAGAGAGAGAAGGAGAGAGAAAGAGTGTGAGGTATGCTCCATGTGAATTTGCCATGGTTGAAAAGAGTGAATTTTTGAGGTTTGGTGCATGTTTGTACCATGATGCAATTCGCCACAACTTGTTTGCAGTGCACCGTTTTTTTTTTCTCCCCCCTCACACACAGCTGCATGTTGCATCCAAGACTCCTTGGTTTTAAAATTTTGCACCATATAACACTAACTGCTATTAACACGGAATCATCACGCACTTTGTATGATTCGAACGAGCATCGAATATTATCAGGAAAAAAATGCAACAGGACAACCAATCGTGCCTGATTTAAATTTCCTTCAGATGCATTTAGAATATATATGTGTGTGTGTGTGTGTGTGTGTGTGTGTGTGTGTGTGTGGAGAAGATTTCTTGGTTGTGCAGCAGTGGTTGGAAAAAAGCAAGTATTTACTATTCTCGGAGTGTCTCGTCAAGTCTCTCTCCATCCCTCACTATCTCCCTCGTCCTCTCTTCCTCCATCTCTCTCTCTCTCTCTCTCTCTTTCTCCCTCGCTCATCGGGAGATAGCTCCGGATTATAGGCGTCGATGTGAAATTTTCGGGCTTCTTTCTGGAAGAAGCAGAGCACGAAAAAAAAAATATATGCAGGCGCACCACTGAAAATAATGCATGAAATACATAAAAACATGGCTTCTGCGTCCTACCTTGGTTCCTCTGCCTCTTAGGCCCATTATACACTGCCAACCTAAAAAAAAAAAAAAAAAAAAATTGCAGAGTTCGAATGAAGTGCTGAGTGATACCGGCTTTGTTCCAGCCAATATCATTGTGCCTGTGCCTGAAGAAAAATGGACAAGGCTACATCATTTTTACATATTTTATTTGATATTATTTTAATATATGTAAAGAGAGACTGTATAAGTCTTGGGCTCTTTTTTTCTGGACTCTTCTAAACAGGAATCAATTTCCAACAAATGATTTGAGATAACGTTAGAAATTGCAAGAAGGAAAACATCAGTAATAAAAACATTCCTGCAATGTATGATTTAACCATTCAAAAAACATTTTAAAATAGTCAAGGGAACACTATTATAGCTAACTAGGTGTTAAGACCTTATTTTCAGTGATCACACACCAAATATGTAAGGAATAAAACACTTAGAGCTGTGCTGTTATAGGAAAATAATCAACGACATGATGGTGTAATGTGACCTTGCACAAAGAGGAGGTAAATAGCAGCTATATATATATAGGTTCCATCACTTATTCTTTAAGGTGATAAAACAAAAAATGCCTGAAAACCTAAAGAGATGGCTTTTACAAACTGTTACAAACTGCTAACACTGGAGACTCCTTCCATAAATGATGAATTCATTGTTACCATAGAAACAATAATGTATTTTTATAGCATGATTCACTTTGTAGCCAGAACAACTGTCAGAGCTGCTGTTACAGAAAATTACAGTGGTATAATATGAAATAACTGACAATGTGAAATGATGAAATTTTCATATTTAAAAAAACTAAAAAAACAAAAAACAAAAAACAGTCACATAACCTGCAATGAAACAAACCAGAGAACAAGTCTAGAAAAGCTTCATAGTAATTAATCAAAATGTTCGTAATGTTTTCTGGGGACAAATGATGGTCCCATTTTCATGTTATTCATCATATGTATTTACGACACCCACATACGCTTTGCTTTACCTCATGGTAGGGGAATGTACTGCCTAATTTATGCTTGATGGATCTGCTTATTTGCAAATAGAATTTGTGCATATGACAAAAGAAGGTGAACATAAGTTCTGTCATACTGAGAAACGTTAACATCACAACTTATAATCTCTGAGCTATCCGAATATTTCCGTCAAATTTGCATGAACATAAACAATTGATGAGGAACCAATTGACTGGGATTCAAGAGGATGCAATGCCATTTACTCATGGTTCATCTGTTCTTACTGAAGAGGAGGCAGCTATGACTTCTGATCTAGATGATCATCAGAAAATTGGATGCTATTTGGATGCTTTCATACCTACTTTGTTTGGTGTGGTTTGGTGATGTGAACTCCTCCAATACTCGGGTGTGAACCAAAAGTAGCCAAAAGTGAACCAAGGTTCAATTCATTACTGACCAGAACACCATTTTATGATGGGCCACACCATACTGATGCTGAGTGCTTTTATCACAACTCTAAAGGTAATTTCAGACCAGCAATGTGGCGGACTGAATGGCATTGCCCCTTCACAACTCCAGGGTCCCCGGTTTGATCCTGAGCTCGGGTTACTGTCTGTGTGGAATGTCACACGTTCTTCCCGTTTGTGTGTGGGTTTCCTTCAGGTTCTCCGGTTTCTCCCTGCCTCCTAAAAAACACATTGATCGACTGGTGTACCATCCAGGGTGTATTCTTGCCTCGCATAAAGTGCTTATTGAAGATGAATGAGTGAACCTTTTTGGCATGATTGAGAGAAGGAGGAGCACCAACTCTTTTACGGGTTCTGTGAAATATTAAAACGTATACTTTTCGTTAATATAGAAGAACATACATAGATCACCTCTCCCAACTAGATGATATGTTTTTTTTTTTTCTAGAGAACGTAGATCAGTACGAATTGTGCAGACATGTTTAAATAAGTTTAAATTGTAGGGAATATTTTTTTTCATGCCAAGGAACAGTAAAGAACAGTGGAAATGAGTCTAAAATTGGTAATAGCTCCATAAGGACGTATAATGTCAGAATAATCAGTTTATTAACCTTGCTGTAAAGTGTAGTTTTGGCATATTATCAGTGAATACAGAGTACAGACGTGAGTAAAAAAATACTGCTCCGGTAGTAATAGTTCATTTGAGTAAAAGTAAAAGTACCAATCAAGAAAATGACTCGAGAAATTACTTAGGTAATTACTTTAAATTACTTTTTTACATGTCTACATTTTTTTTTGTTTGAACAGTTATGTTAACTAACCAAGTGAGCTATGCTGAAGTGAACACCGCTTCCGTGATCAGCTGCATGTTAGCTAATGGCTTCTTCAGGTTGGATGTTGAGCTGTAAAGCATTGAAACTGAAGATACCTGATAAATTGTTCCAGAGATGCTCATCTGTCTCCACTGTCTCAGACATTGCTGCCCCAGCATTTGGCGCTGGAAGTGTGTACTTTTATCAGGATTTATGTTGATTGGCTCTCGAAAGTACTGTACATTATTTAAAATTTGCACACTGTCTTTTAATTGGTTGTCTGTATTTTCTCTTGCATGTTGTACACAGGTAAAACGACCTCCATGAACCCCAAAAGAAATGTAAAAAACCAATGACCAGTGTGGTGAGTTGTAAAATCATTGTGATGTTAAAACCAAATAAATGAAGAAGACAAAAACCTAACTCTGGTGTTAATGTGGAGAAACATCTACCATTCTTCTGCTCTTAAACCAAAGCGGCCAGTGGCATCTCCTCAGGATCCAAGGGACTGTCATATGAAATGATATCAGGTTTAAAGTGGAGGAGCATCCTCTTTACTCTTAGTGTACAGGACGCAAAGACAACTCCTCAGGATTAAAGGCTCATGATGTTCCTTCACAGCAAGTCCGATAATATCTCATGAGACGTAAGGCGAGGCAGTTCCTGAGGCAGTTCCTGTAGCCGTGACTCAGAGTGAGCTTGGCCGGAAGGGAGGCCAGGAGAGACCGCAGGATGTTTTGGATAAACAGGAGCAAACCCAGCATGTGTGGTCAAGCTAATGAGCTACAGCAAGCAAAATGAACTTGTTCCATAGCACCCCACAGGCATCGTTCTCTCACCAGGAGCAAGTAGCTTGAGTATACCTCACTGTACACCTGATAAGACTGAACAAACTGTACAAATCCACTACTTTTTTTTTTTTTTTTAGCTGTGACTTTATGAAATTCGTATTATTGCTTTTTTTTTTCTGTCGGTAAATTACAAGGCTGGAATGGTGTAAATAGCTCAGCCTGATTAAGGATGAATCATGGAAAAGGCTGGTTCTTTTTTAGTCCATTCTTAAATGTGCAACACAGGAAGCAAATGCTAACCTTAAAAGTCTCAAGTTAGTACAAGGCATTGTACAATAGAGAAGACCAAGGCTTAAAATCAGCTACGACTAACCAGCAAAGGAAATCTTAATAAAAAGCTTGGACATTTTCAAATTCTTTAATAATAATTTTCATATTTCAGATGCGTGTCAGACTCCAGTCTTAGAGGGCCACTTGATTCAACTCATCAGCTAATTACCAAGACTTTCATGAGCTAAATTTGGTGTGTGAGAAGAGGAAAAACACTAACGTGTGTAGGGCTGTGGTCAACCACAACATCCTACAGAATATGATGCCTGTACTTTTCAAGATGTCTGTAGTCTCAGGCAGTCATGTACCACAAACGGGGCCCCTCGTGTGAGCATGGGCGTCTCTCAGATGCTGTTTAGAGGGGGCTGGTTACAACAAAGGGATGACTATGTCTACAGGCCGCACACTGGTACACTGACATGCACGTACACAAAGAGTTCACAACTGTTCAAGGTCTATAGTAGTTTGTTTGTTGAAGACCAAATCCGAAATGTTCAACAAATTCGTAACTGTTATAAAAACATATAAAATAAGAATACACCTTCACACAAGTCTTAACACTGATTACAGTGATTCTCAAATCTGATTGGTTGGAAGCTGTTAGTAGTAGCTGTTAGTAGCTGTTAGTAATTCAATTCACAGGGTTACATTATTGCGATCGTTTCTATAGTAACAACTCATTCACTGGGACTTCCATAGTGGACGCTCCACATAATCTAAGGCGAAACAATAAACAAACTTTTTATTGTTATTTAACAAAAACAAACATATTACTGTTGATACGGTGATGTTTTGTGTAAGATGAATATTTATGGAAGGAGTGTCCAGTGTCAGAGCCTTCTTGGTAACATGACAAGCTGCATTTTTGTGTCTTATTAACTTCAGTAGAGAGAAATGTGAGGCTGGTGAGGAAACGGCTATTTATAGCTGCTATAACTTGTGTTAAAATTCGTTAATAGATTGCTTCTGGATGTGTCGTTATTGGAACATAATTTTCAATGCATTGGGCCATACCACACCACCCTGTCGTTGATTATTTTCCTATTACAGCACACCCTCAAGTGGTTTATTTCATACTTAGCAGACTGACAGCACCTAGTAGAACTTCTACGCTAACTCCATCCACACCATTAATTATGCTAACAACCATAATCATGGTAAGTGCAACTTTTTCCCTCACTAGTATATTACAATTCAATATTTTGATCTAAGCATTTAGCAACTGTTTCTATATTTACATTACATTTACAGCATTTGTGAGAAACATAAGTTTGAGGAAGTGTTTGGGAATCTCCATCAAAAACATATCCTTATGATAGTGCTAATAGATCATGGTCTAAGAATACTATCAAGTTTCTAACATTTGACAGGTTTTTTTTTTTTTTTGGCAAAGGATGCTGCGAAATCCACCCCTTCCCTTCCAACTCTACTGCGCTTACACTCACAGCTATGTTATTTACAGATACATTATCTAGCGTACAAATCTTCACACTTCACCACATGGGCTGTGTAAGCCACAAGTCACAGGTCAGTAACGTCTTTGCGAACTTTTCTTAGCGAAGTATGTGCAAGTTTTGATCAATTTCTGAGAGTAATACAGAAGCAAGAATTAAATTCCTGTTGGCAAGACACAATGTTTTACCTATAAATTGGCAACGCTGGCCACGTAGATCGGATTGTGTTCGAAATACAGCAGTCTGATTTACAATTTACCTCCAAACTGGTAGAGTTCCTCACATTGTCCTTGTGTGGACTGGCTTATGTTTAACTGTCGGTTGTGTTATTGACTATGCAAATGTTTACCTTCATTGTAATTCTATGCTTAGATTAAATTGAAAGTCTTTTATTTTGTTGACCGAAATTGGATCTCCCCTAACCTCCACAAAAACCCCTGTAGCTGCCAATCTACTCTAGAGAAGGATGGCGTAATCCACCCCAAGTACTTCAGGTAAGATTTTGGAAATCCAGTCTTGAAGACCGACTGCTCTGGACAGTTACAGTTTTCCTTCTCCAAACACATAACATCCAGCTCACCAGCTAATGGTAACATCCTTCATGAAGCTGGATCAGGTGGGAGTAGTAGACCCATGTCAGGTTTGTATAAACTACAGCGCAGCAGTCTGATTTACAGTCTGCCTCTAAACTGGTACCGTCACCTAAATTGTCCTCACATGGGTTGGATTGTGTTTAACTGTTGGTTGTTCTACACAACAGCCTTTCACATGTATTACTCGGTTTGTGAGTCCAAATCAGAGAAAATTCATACTTTTGCTTCATTTGCAATTTGTTTTTGCTTTGATTTCACACGGCACATATTTAAACGGACCAAAATAAAATTAGTTGAGGGCTGCTTGAGGCTGAGAAGGTACTCATAAAACCCAATTCTTTTGTTAGAAATACAGAATTGGAAAAAGGTAAACCAACAATTTTTTCCAAGTGTGTGTCCAACTCACAAAAATCACCCAAGAACAAAGAACAGAGAGTCGGCGCTAAATAAACCAGTAGATAGTTACTACTCATAAATAACTAGTTTAAAACATTTTGTGTGTTAGATCAAACATTCGTTTTCTCGTTTTGTTGTTCGGCCCAAATCTCCAGAACACATGGCATTTCTGTAGCACTGAAGCTCTGTCCTTTGGATCGGTTTTTAAGAAAACGCTGGACGCAACCCAAAATACACAACGTTTGGTTGGGTTGTTTCAAGAGTACTTTGGCAAAGGTGCTTAAAAAGCTCAAAAAGAACCAGGAATATGGAGTCAGTGGTGAATAAATTAATAGGAAATTACATAAATAACTAATTTTGTGCGTCAGATCAAATGTTATGTGAGTCGGTATAAGTTTCCCGAACACACGGCCCCTCGATTTGTCATTTCGTCTCATGATTCTAGAAAAAAATGCCACCTAGAACCCAAAACACAAAGCTTATTCGTTTGAGTCTTCGAATCACTTTCTCGATCGAACCACGGTCTGCAACCGGACCGACACCGCCTCGCTCAGACGCTCGCTCGCTCTCGGACCGGGTGTTTTGGTCCTGTGATCACTGCTGTGTTCTCACCTGCCAAGAGAGAGAGAGAGAAAGGAAAAAAAAAAAAAAAACCCAGCATGTTTTGATTTAAACGGACTAAATGACTCACATGTCAAAGCTCCTTTTTAAAATCAATCAAACTGTCCTGTTTGGCCAACAAACAATTATGACGGAATGAGTTGAAAAAGTTGTGGCGTGTGTCAGGTCATTTTCGGTGTGCGTTCCCCTTTAAGAAGCCCCCCCTTTCCCCACAGCAGAGGGAGGGCGAGTAAACTCCCGGAACAGCGATTGAAAAAAAAAAAAAAGAAAAAAAAAAAAGAAAAAAAAAAAAAAGCTCTCGCGGCGGACTGTTTCAAGTCCCCCCCGGTAGAAACTGTGCCTGATTTGTGGCCGATGTTGGAGATGTAAAAAAAAAAAAAAAAAAAAAAAAAAAAAAAAAACAGGAGGAGGAAGAAAACCACACACTACCCTGGGTAGCTATGGAGATGGAGCCTTTTCCTGGCCGCTTTCTTTGACAGGCGTCGAGTAGGGGCTTAAAAATCTTTCAAAAACGGAGTCCAACATGTACGCCAAAGGGAAAGGAGCCGTGGTGCCGTCCGATAGCCAAGCGCGAGAGAAGTAAGTTCAAAATTTGTGCGTTGTCACGGAAACCAAACCTGCCGTTAACGTTAAACCCTAAGCTAACTTACCTGCGCGAGCGCCGCGCGCGGACCCTGAAAACTACTTTACAAACTTGTTCAAACTTCACTGTTTTTAGTGGTTTTACTCCCTATTTTCTCCGCGTTGTGATTTCAGTTGTTGGTTTGTGTGTTTCTCTTTCTTTCCTTTCTTTTTAAATGCTCACGCGCTGCCTGGAAAACTCTCTTTTTTTGTTTTTGTTGTTGTTGTTGCTGTCGTTGGTGGTGTTGTTTACAGCTCGTGAGCTTCTCGCGCGCGTATTTTTAAGTGAACTTAGCGCTTATATGCAAACATTCTGCAAAAAAAAAAAACAAAACAAAACAAAACACACAAACACTATCTGCACAAAGCTGTGTGAAATTTCTGCATCTGCGCGAGTTTGTGTCCGTGCATGCTTTTGCACGGGGAACGGATCCGTGGTGCAACGTTTAATAACATATTTAAAAGGCGCGTGCATGCAAAATACCTGCAACTTACCTTACATAGGCGTGTTGCAACGTCACCTAGTCAGTTCTGCATTATTTTTTTAATGCAATTTTCTCAATTTATGCTGTTTTTGCAGTTGACAAAGTTTGCAAAGTTTTTATATTAGCAGTTGATTCATAATTCACGTTATGGACTTTTTATTTATATTGCTTTCATGCATAAATGAAGCATAAAACGTCCAGAACAAGTTTAGAGGCGCTTCATGGTCCTCCTGGGCATTAACACAGTGTACATGTCTTAATAAAACGTAGCAACATACATAGGTTGCTGGGTTTCCTGGTGGTGTGGTGATGTTATGATATGATGGTGACATTTATATTCAGAGAATATCATTGGTGCATTTAATAAAAGCTGGAACAGGAGTCAGATCATGGTGCAAGTGCACAGTGAAACCTTTTTTTTTTTTTTTTTGGGGGGTAGGTGGGCAAGGGCTCGCTTGGTTTGTGTACACCCCTCAGAGCTAATCTCCAAGTTATGACCTTAAAACATTCTTATAACTTTCTCTCTTTGACCCGTCCGGTGCGGCGCGAATGTCCCAAGCTGTGCACTTTTAAACTTTTCCAGAAGTTCCCTGTTTCCCAGAAGTCTTTGAGAGCGTACGATCCTCGAGACGGCGTTCGCTTTGCCCTGCTGAGTGTGTGCTGGAGTCTCAGCTTCGAATGTTTACACAATCTCTTGCTTTACTGATAATGTTACCACAGCCTCCCCTCCCTAAGCTGGGCTGGCGAGTCGCCCTGACCGGTTTAATCCGCTAGAACTGTGGCAGGTGCCGATATTTACAAATACCATAATCACGATAATTCCTTAATTTGCACGGAAATGTTTTCGTAGGCCAAAACCGAACGGACAGTTCCTGCCAGATTTACAAAAGTTTCTCTAATGCTTTTTTTTTTTTTTTTCCTCCTAAATGACGATTCCTTTAACAACGTTCACGGCACGGCTGATTAATTTGTAGCCCTGCCCACAAAAACTCCATAAAAGGCAAAGCTTACAGGTAGCTAAAAACAAAATGGCGACTAAACATTGAGAGAGCGCCCCCTAAAAGCATCTTATGCTAAATCTTAAAGTAGTGCGACTCAGCTAGTGCACCATGTCGGCTACCGTAGACACACTCGAACTCATTTCGTAGGGTGCCATTACTTTTGTTCTCATTGAATAGCTAGCTTTAGCTATTTGTGGTAATTTATATAGTTGTTTTGATTATTAAGTCGTTAACAAGAGTTAATAATTTTTTATTAAATTGTCAATGTTACTGAAATAAATAAGCTGTTTAACTTTATAACTGTGTATTTATGGGTTTGTAGTAATATGTTGCTAATTATATGATTTTAATTTTAATACGATCAGTCAAGGTTCATGTTAGTGAGTCTGTTTATATGTACACTTGCACAAACTCAGGAATTCTCGTAGAATATGAATGTCTTTCCAATCTATTTTTTTTTTCAACAAGTGCAGCATTTATTGCGTAAAAGCTCCTACGAATAGTTTACGAACTAATCTGTTTGTATCCAGCTTGATCATTGAGGCTCGTCGCGTTTGAATTATAGCAAGAACCAAATAAAGCTGCTCTTTTTTTTTTTTTGGCTAACGTGGAAAAAAGTTGCGGGATTATCTTAGCTGAGGACGCATGCCACAGCACTTCAGATCTTTCCGCCATCTTTGGAACGTTTGAAGATGTTTTCCGAAAGCCATCTTTGAGAAACGGTTTGGAGTTAGATTTGTGTAAGCGTCGCTGGTGTTGCGTTACGTCGTTTTAAATTAACATTTCCCCCACCAATGGCGTTGGTGCTACAATAACGGTTGCGTTTTTAAAAATGGCTGAATGATTCAGTTTGTAGCAAAACGTCTGCGTCTTGCCGTTTAATTCGAGCTGTTTTAAACAAACGTTAATTCCATAACTGTGTCATTTCTCTAGGATTGTTTCATCAAGTTTAGTTTCTTGTCAGGAATCTAAACCAAGCTCTATTTCCAAACCTAACAACCTCCGAAGGTTCACGTGATGTCACGTCTGTAAGGAGTAAATTGTTACACCGCTGAAAGATTAAGTGACAAGATGTACAAAACGTCTTATTTTGCAGGTCGGTGCAGGTCAGGTGGAGTTCAGATCTCACATCTGTAAGGTTTTAGGGACGCAGTTAGGAACGTATCCACGTGGTAGAAGTAACCAGAACTTTAAAATGCAGATCATCTTTTGAATACAAACTCTGAGCGCTCCTCGCCACATCAGTTTCATCAGTAGATTGGCATACAGCCAGGAAACTTGTCCTTTAGCTCGCTAAGTGCGAATGAGCATGAGGCCCAGTCAGCCACGCAGCCATGCAGATTTAGCTGAAGACTGGTTTTAACTGAGCGTTGTTATTTGCATCCAATAACAGTGATGCGGCTCATGTGCTATAATCCGTCGCTGTAACGTTTCTCTGCTGAGAGGAAACAGAATTTGCTTGGGCTTGTCAAATGCAGATACGTTAACAGACGGTGCTAAGAGTCTTTTTTTTTGCCATCATATTGTGAAAGATTTTTGAATTTGGACATCAGGCAGTGGCGTGATTGGAATTGGGAACCAGAGTTGTCTAATGAGAAGCCCAAACATTTTTTTTTTTTTTGTTGAACTGTAAACATGGCTCGTAGTTAAAGGCCCTCAAAGAGATCTCCATTAGCTGATTAATTGGATCATGTGCATGTAATAATGTGAGCGGTGGTACCCCAGGACCAGGGGTGAGAACCACTGATCAGGAATGCTGTCTTATCCAGGCGTCCTCGCTGAATTATTGACGGGACGGCTGGAAACACGATTTTCCTAACCGTCCCTTTGAAGGGCGCTTACATGCAGCCTGGCTTCATCCATGTTTTAAGACAGCCTTTTGTTCAAGGGCCTCGGGCGACGTGTCAGGTGTGCTCGGAGAGTGTAGTCTTTTTTTTTTTTTTTTTTTTTTTTTTTTTTTTTTTGACGTTGAGGAATCAGCATGGGGTCCCCGTTTCAGCGCGTGCACCACCTTGATTAGTGCAGTTACGCCGCAGGACTCTGGCATCCCAGACATTCTCCGATTTGTATTAACGCATCGTAATTCGAAATCAGAAATGAAAGATCGTTCATCTGTATCTGTTCCGTGATCCCACTTCGTTATACGTGGGGCCATGTAACGTAAGCATCGGGCTAGGAGTCGGGGAAAATAAGAGAACACCGGTTTGCGGCTGCTGCACCTGGCATTACGTTGCAAGCCAAGCATCCTGACCTGTGTTTAATCTTCCCCTTGTGTACAAGACTCCCTGCGGAGAAACAAGGTGTCCCGGTGAAGCCGTTCTCCAACAGGGGCTAATAGGGAGTCTCGTGTCCTGTCACTCCTTCCTGTACCATCTTGTAGCACTTTCTCTCGCTTAATAGGGAGTCTAATGTCCCGTCACTCCCTCCCGTACCATCTTTCTTAGAATGAACCCTTGCGCTCCAAGCCTGTTAGACCTGCAAGTCCCAATCAGCGCTACAGTCAGCCCTCTACATTCAGCCTGGCATGGCTCTCTGGGGCAAAGGCACTAAGGCGGCAAAGGGGGAGGGAGGGAAGAAGGGAAGCAATGAGGAGTTGTGATGGATTTGTCCCCCCTAGCATTCCCTCAAGCAAGCCTCTATTCAGGTTTTTCGAGAAGCAAGAAAGCCAAGTTTTGTGTCAGCAAGAATTCCTCGTCATCGTTGCCACTTCTTCACCTCTGAGAATACCGTCGGATTTGCATACTTTACCGTCGGGATACGGCCATTTGAATTGGAGGAGGAGCTGAGCGTAGACTCGGAGTGCTTTTATTATTATTTATTATTATTTTATTTCTTGGAATAGATTTGAATAGGGCTAGTTTAGTTTGACTATGGGAATTTGAATCGAGGAGAGATTCTTTGATTATTATTGTCACCATTATTATTATTTTTTGGTGTATGAATGTGTTTCAAGATGGTGCTGGGCTTCGTGTCGTTCTCTAGATGGTTTCTTATTCAGTATTTCTCTAAACAGCCATTGTTTAGGCACTTGATTTTGTTATGTGAAAAAAAATTGTGGTTTTCCATGGAAATGGTGCCAGTCATACATTTTTTTAAAAATTCTTTTAAACTACAGTTACATTTGGTGTTTAAAACAGGGACCGAATCTCAACCATATAACTGACTTCAGTTCTGCACCTTCTCGTTCTGGATCCGTCTCCATTTTTTTTTTCTCTTTTCTCTCCTTTCTCATCTCGCAGCTAAGCTACCTCCCCCCCATCCCCATCCCTCCCACATCTACACATATGGACGTCCTCGCAGTTAAATTTTTATCACTCCTCCCTCTCTTGAAAATTACTGGTGTAAGCCTTACTGTTTCAGTAGGCCTGGAAGTCAGGCTTGAACCTATAAATTGTCTGCAGGAAAAGTAGCGAAATCTTAAATTAAAAAGTCAGCTCAGTTTCAACTTCAGCTCAGGTGAATTTTTATAAACTGTGAGAATGTTGAAAATGTGAGCCAATAAAAATAGAAATGTGCTATGAGGTATTAAGCGTAGTACTCATATCAACTATGCTTTCGCTTATATCTCTTGTACGTCTTAATTTCTGAGTAAAAACATCGTGCATACGAGACTTTTGTTGGGGTTGCCACTGGATCCCAGCCCTGATGCACGTTTCTCATTACAGGATTATTGTAATAACCGTTTATTAATATACGTTGTACATTGCAGACTCTCTCGATCAGTCTTCTGCCTAGTCACATCTTTTGAATTATTCAATCAGCCAATAAAGTCGTACAGATGCAGGTCAAAAGCTTCAGTTAATATTCACATCAAACATCAGAATGGGGAGAAATGTGATCTCGGTGACTTTGACCTTGACGTGGCGTAGTTGTTGTTGTCACACGGGCTGGTCTGAGTATTTCAGAAACTGCTGATCGGAACAGTCTCTAGAGTTTACGCAGAATTTTGCGAAAAAATGAAGTTCTGTGGGCGGACACGCCTTGTTGCTGAGAGAGGTCGGAGGAGAATTGCCAGACTGGTCTGAGCTGACAGGAAGGCTATGGTAACACAAATAACTACTCTTTACAACTGTGTTGAGCAGAAAAGCGTCTCAGAATGCACAATATGTCGAACCTGGATGGTGGATGGACTTCAACAGTAGAAGACCACATTGGGTTCCATTCCTGTCAGACGAGAACATGAATCCGAGGCTAAAGTGGATACAGACTCACCAAAACTGGACAAATTTGGACAAGTTAATGGTTTTCCAGTTTTGATGAAACCACTTTCGCTTCCGATTCCTGTCCTTTGCTAAAAGGAGTGGTTCTTGATGTGGTCTTCAGATGTTGTGTTAAATATTTGTCATTGTAATAGCGTAGTCCAAAAATCTAATCCATATTTTTGCTGCTCTAAGCTGCATATATACAATCTGGAGTCTTTTTAACCCACATACTTAAAGATGCTAGTGATACTTTTTCACACAATGGTCTTTAAAATGCAACTTCCCCCAGCTGAAATAGCCACTTGCTAACAACAGAAGTTTTCAGAAAGAGGTTTTGGGTTTTGTTTGAAACCCTCATCCTTGTGTTTATGGCTGTCGTTGAGTTTCCCCCTTTCCCACATCTCTCAGCAGGAGGCGTTTGCCATTCTGCTCACTCTCTCTCGCGCCTTTGCTAAGCTCGTGTGTATGTGTAAGTCTCCTTCCTGTCTGTTGTCTCTTAGCTTATCAAACAGCCAGTGACGAGGCTGATCAGAGGATTCTTCCTAGTTATTTATGACATGCTATCATCATTGGGGGGGGGGTGTCATCGCAGGGAGAAAAAAAAAAAACCAAAACGTACACACACACACAACTCAGTATCAGCGTATTTGAGGACTTCTAGCAGTAATCTTTTTAGAAAAACTTTTAAAGTGTAGTTTAAAGTGGTACCTGCGATTGCTTCAGGTCATAAACGTTTTTCATCCTTTAATTGCATGTGACCTTGAGCACAATACACGAGTATGTCTGCAGACTAGGATGCCCTTAGTGATCCTCGCAAAGACCTATTCAGACTCGGTCTGAGGACCTCGGACGCAGAGCTGCGCCCTCCCACAGAGCTTCCTTCTTGGTCGACTGTAAACAGACAGATAAAAAGCAATGTTCCTCCAAAAATATAAGGGGAAAAAAAACAAACAAAAAAACAACACAGCAATTTGGCCAAGAGAGCCAGAGCTGTTTTCTTCGTGGGTACATGGAAGCGGAGAGGATGGACGACAGCTACACTGAACTTTAAAGCTTTAGCCGTGGCGCTCTGGTAGCCGGTTAACTGCCAGCATGAACGGACAAGCGACAGAATCAATGGAGAAAATAAGGAGGAAAAACAAAACTCGTGAAGCATTGAGGCGAAGGTTTGAACAGGGCGTGTTACTGTTTTAGTTTGTAAGCATGTGTGTAATAATAACTATCAGTTTTTAACACTTCTCTTGTAACACAAAAGTTGCATTAACTTTGCAATTTGTAACCACATCCTGGTGCTGTGGTTAATTTATTGTCACCGTGTTTGTTTCTTGCACTGAGATGGACAAGTCAGTAACCCAGGACAAGCAGATTTCACGTCTGAGCTGCTTCTTTTCTTTTTATTCGTAGTTGCTTAACGGCTCAAGACGACAAAAAAAACACTCTGCTGACTTTCGCAAAACCAACGTTTAGGTTTCGTGTGTGTTAAACGCAATATGTGTTACAGTAAATATAGCGTGAACGCCTCGTTCTGAATCCGACCTCATACTTCACTCCGCTCCACCCATTGGCCGAGGAGATCTGTTTTAACAGTAGAACGGTTTTTACTATACCGATTATTTAACGTGAACAGACCACTGACGATCTTTTCAGAATCAGGACTACGCAGTTTTCTACACAAAATAAATCAAGCTCAACGCCATTGTAAAAAAAAAAAAGAAAAAAGTTCTTGCTTACATCATAGACTTCCCTCAAGTTCAACACATCAAGAGAGAATAAAAACAATAGCCAGGCTCTAATGATAATTTTTACGTGCGATGTGAGGACTGAACGTGACATCTCATTGGCCAGCGACTTTCTGTCGAACGTGAAAACACGATGTGCCGCGTTAGAACTGTTCTTAAAAGAGGATTATAATCATTATAATCTACACATTTGTCGCTGTTGGCTAACATGCTCGCCGGACGTTATTACGTTACATTAGCTGCTACTTTTTAGTTTCCAGGCAACCAAGTCTTCTTATCTGATCAGCTAGCTAATGCGTTTTAGCATAGTGCTAGCTAGTGCATTTTAGCTAGCTTGTCCACCCTCGTATTAGTATAAAACCACAAAAAAACTGCGATAAGCCACTAACGTGAAGTTTTTCCATCCTTTTGCGTTATCACATCGTGCGAGTGTATTTGTTTCTTCTGATAAATGACTCGCGTGACTTCTACTTCAACCTGAAACTTTGCTTTGTTGGTTAATTGTAAATTAAATAATTACAGGTATTGTTCTTTTTTTCCTAATAAACCTTCCTAGCCAGGCTTGTTGGCCTTGTGTGTGTGTGTGTGTGTGTGTGTGTGTGTGTATGTGTGTGTGTGTGTGTGTGTGTACATGTGTATACATATATGCATATATACACGTACATATACACGTGTATGTATTTATATATTTTTGTTAAGTATATACATTTAATTTGTGAGTGTACATGTATATATGTGTGTGTATGTCTTTATACGTATGTGTGTGTGTGTAAACATATATATGTGTGTGTGTATATATATATATGTATATATATATATATATATATATATATATATTACATACACATACGTATATATATACATATATATGTGTGTGTGTGTGTGTATATATATATATATATATATATATATATATATATATGTATATATATATATATATATATATATATATATATATATATATGTTTACACACACACACGCATATATATATACGCACACACACATGTATATATTTACACACACACACACACACAAACAAGCTAATCAGTCACTTTCTTCTTTTTTGCTTCCCAGGTTGGCTTTATACGTCTACGAATACTTACTACATGTTGGCGCTCAGAAATCTGCACAGACCTTCTTGTCTGAGGTGAGTGTGTGTGTGTGTGTGTGTGTGTATGTATGTATGTATATGTGTATCCCAGAGAGCAAAAAGCATCGCAATGGCAGTTGAACCCCTGGGTCAAGAACACTTACGTAGTCCATCATGCTCCCAGATAGCTCGTTTTAAACGGTAAACAAACCCCTGTAGATAGAGCGGTGTGTGAAAACGATAATTAATTGCGAGTGAAATTAATTAACTTGACTTTGCCCGATCACTGCATCAGTGGTTCTTGCCCTGTAGTGGGGCAAACGTTTGATAGGAATGGCGTAATTACGTGTATCGTAATTTGCTTGCTTTAAATGGAAATGAAAGCGATACAAGGTTTAAATTATAACATAGTGCTGTTGAATTCTCTAATCTGATTGGTCGGTAGGTGTGGATTCATTTTTTACAACGGCAGCTAGGACAGTAGCGTGCGTCGTGATACGTTATCGTTTCTATGGCAACAAGGTATACAAGGACGTCTGTGGCAGGCGCGCCACATGATCTAAACCTAATAATAAACTGATGAGGAGAAACGTACGATTGTTTACATGGTGAAATGTTCTGTAACGAGATGTTTATCGAGCATTTATGGAAGGAGTCTCCAGTACGTTTTCCTCCACAGTAAAGTCTTCTAACATGATTTTTTTTTTTTTTTTTAATCTTTTCACGAAAGAGAAAGAAAAGACACCTTGGTGGAGGGATAACTGTTTATAGCTACCGATAACTGGGACTAGCTTGTTTTGCAGGAGTTCCTCAACAATAAAAGTAACTATAAATGGTTAAAAAGCGTGATGTTTTTGATTAGTCGTTTAAAAGTGTGAAAAATTCGTTCACAAATTGATGAGATATACCAGGAATAAACGGCTCCCGTACGTGCCGTTATGGGAAAATAATCAACATTCGAGCGGTAACAGCTCGACCCAAAGCGTCTTTGATTATTTTGCTCTAAGCGCATGCCGTGTTGTGGTTTATTTCTTGTTGCAGAAGGATTATTGATTGACTTACTCGTTGTTTCTACACTGGATTTTTGGGCTTACTAAATTTAAGTTCTGGAGTTCAGATCCTGAGAAAGTCATAAACAGCAGAAATCTCAGATTAGTCCTGACTTCTGAGCCGCTCTGCGCACTTCTCTGAAACAACAGCATCTCCGCACAGCAATCGTATTTTATACGCTTCACAAAAACATCATCTAGTCTGAGGAAAAAGCAGGAAAAGCACCACTCTGTCTCTGTGTGTTTTTACAGAGCAGAGAAACAGGGGGAAATACGCCAATCAAAGAGACTCCCTATAAGTTGTAGAGAAATATTTACGGGCTTAATGGCCGAGGAGCGTCTTGGAAGCCGCCCGCGTCGTGTACAGATAGAGATCAGATGCTCGGTGGTCCATTAGGAGGAAGAATGAGACGATTCGTTTTTGTCTGCGTTGGTGCCAGAAATAGGCGACTTAAATATGGTGCAATGGGAAGTGTGTTTGAAACACCTAACATTTATCTTTCTCTGTGTGTGTGTGTGTGTGTGTGTGTGTGTGTGTGTGGGGTGTTTCAGATCCGGTGGGAGAAGAACATTACTCTAGGAGAGCCCCCAGGATTCCTGCATTCGTGGTGGTGGTACGTCACATTCCCTTCTTTTTTTTTTTTTTTTTTTTTTTCCTTCAGTCTAATATTGATCACCATCGATATCGTTCACGCATCAATCCCAGGAGAATCGTATTTCTCCCCACTCCTAATGATACCTGAATAAACGGGACACAGCGACGCATCAGAAGGCGGTCTACGTGTTCGCCAGCTCTGCCGTGACCCTCAGCCCTGTCCTCACTGACTCCGCCCACCGACAGAAAACAAAAGCCCCAGATGGTGTGTAGTGAAGGCAGGACACGCCCTCGCTCTTACCCCCACTGCCAACCTTTGTCTCTGGCTGTGTCCTTTTGTCCCCACCCCGAGAGAGCGGATTAACTCTTTGCATACCACTCTCCTTTGTGCGCGATGACCAAATCCCCACCTCCCTGCTGTCATTTTTTTTTTTTTCCTTCCTTCGTCTTCTGTCCTCTCATTGGGGGCAGGCAGGTCGACGGGCCACGGGGTCAACAGCCTCGAGGTTTCCCCGAGTTCACCGAGAGCCAAGAAGGGATGCAGGTTTTGATTAAAACACCTGCCCCCCCCCCCTCCCCCCCCCCCCCCCCACACACACACACCCCTTTAACACACACCCCCCCTCACCACCACCACCTCTGATCTCGCCTCCTAATCATTTGTTCACCCGTCTATTGATGCCTCCTTCTGACCAGCTCACTTAACCTTTATTTCTTTTAGCTTAATTAAAGGATTGAACCTATCGATCGCCTCCCGATTCGCTCGCTGATCTACTTAAAAGAAAAGTTCATCAAAAGATTGTTTCAACGCCGAATCAAGTGCCTGATGATATTATATCGGTATCGCGATGAATAATTATTCTGAGACGTCCTGAATCTCCTGGTCTGAAATTAACATTTAAAAATAAACAAATAAATAAATAAATAATTATAGATTGACAGGAAGTAGCTGCAGTATAAAAATTTTGTGCTTAAACTTTAAAATTGTGGGTTTTTTTAAAATAAAAATGGTATTTTTTAAAAAATTAAAACGTTTATAAAGTATTTAACAATAATAATAATAATAAAAATTTTTTTTATTTGTTTGTTGATTTTGGTTTAATTTGTTGAATTTTTTCGTTATTATTATTTATAACATTTCATAAGTAACCGATGTATCGTGATCCGTGTATCGTAGAAGTGAGTAAGAATCGTGACGTATCCGTCGTATCGCTCACCCCTTCTTACGATCGTAATATTAAACTCTAAACGTCATCCATCTTCATCCACACGTGCACTTTTAACTTTTAGGAGAATCTCTCCATTTTTTGAAAACATGTAAAACAGCAATCGGTCGCGACGGCGCTGTTGCACTCGGTTCAGATTTACGAAGACGTAAACGCAGTCCTTACGCAGCTGTGTGAACTCTAGGAGCACATCGTTAAGAGCGATATTAGTATCTATATTTTATAATATCAATAATTATGTTTTGACTTTAACCCTTATGAGTGTGTGAAATCTTCCACGTTATTTAAAAATATAGGAAGCATTAAAGGTTTGATTAATAGACGCACGCCAAGCAGATCCGTGGATCATAAACGTTTCAGCATTTCCGCAAAAGTTGTAAGATTTTTACTTATTTATTTGAATTTTCAGGGTTTGAGACGGAAGTGTACTTTTTTTCCCCTCAGAGTCTTTATGTATCTCTTGTAAAAATGAAAAAAGCAAAAAAATACAATAAAATAACAATAATAATCTTGCACTGTTAAGAGATACAAAAGAGCTTAATTATACAAAGGAGGACACAAACACGAATAAATAATTCATAAATATAAAATCAGAAAGACGAAATTGGAAAAAATAAACAGCGTCAGGTTTATGAGGTTGAGAGATCCTCTCTAGAACCGTGAAAACAGATTGTCAAAATATTAAAACGGTAAATTTAATAAAATTTAGTAGCACGTTTGTTTGTTTGTTTATTGATTTATTTATTTAGTGTAGAGTAATGAATTTTCTCCAGTCTCAAACAGTGCACGTGATCCTTAATTTAACGCAGGAGGAAGTTTGGATTTCCGTCCCAGCTATGAGGATGTAAGGCGGACGTTTTTCCACCAATCGTACGTTTCGTTATTCAGTTCCTACACCAATCGTAACCGCTCTCACTCAGCGACAGGTTTGTGTGTAACAACAACAACAACAACAACCTGTCAGATCACATTTATCTGAAACCGAGACATTTTTCTTGGCTGTTTAAACCTCAGTATCAAAAACCAAACGTGAACATCGGAGAACTGAAGTTATTAATTAACTGTATTTCAAACCGAAGAGGATGTTTATGGTTATGGTCGTTATTTGCGAATCTCCCGTTCGTCTCATGGAAACGAAGCGGCATACACATGCAAAAGACGACTGTAAAACTCCATAAAAAAGGGGAACGTGTGGGATATTAGGCGGCTTTTGTCCCCCCGTGTCGTTTCCTGCCTGTAGGAGATGGCCTTAATGCCCTGAGGTCCTGAAAGAATAGCAATTGACATGAAAATGCAGCTCCTCCAATTAGCATCAGAGCTCAGCTCCATCGGCGCATTGTTAAACGCCGTGACGTCATTCAGGACGCCAGCAGGGAGCGGTTTTCAGCATTCCCTGCGTGAATACGGGATCTGCAGGAATTAAATGCAGGCTTGCTATAGATTTTAATTGTTTTTTTCACCTTTTTAAACAGGTCTCGTCTCTGCAGTTGATTGGTGGATTAGGAATTTCTAGCATTTTGATAGCTCAGGTGCATCCTACCAGTCGAAAGCTTAAATTCCTAACAGCATTCCCGACGAAGTTTCGCGCAATCTCGCCATCTCCTCAACGAGTTTTATGACGGCGTTTCACCCCTGAGGCTTTCTCAAACAGGTCGCCTCCCTGTTTGCCGCTTCGCCTAAAGAGTTAAACGACCAGTACTCGTTTTTTTTTGTGGAGTAAAACCAGCTTATTAAAAATATATATTTTGAAATATAGTCAGGAAATCACACTTCAGATTTGTTTTTCAGCTAATTCTTCATCAAAATGTCTTTAATGCAGTGAAAAATACAGGTATATGGGGTATTTTTTTTTATTTTTATTTTATTTTTTTGTACCTCCACCATGTTTCGGAAAAAGCTTTTCTCCGTATAGACGTTGGCTGTGGAATCTTTCTCTCCTTTTCCGTCTGTTTTTGGTTTCTGCTACCCATTAATGGCCCCCACCCCCACATACAAAGAGTCCGGTTCGCCCGCTCTTATTTTCCTGAAGTTTTTTTTTTTTTTTTTTTTTAATGGAATGTTCCTTATCCCAGTAAACATTCAACGTGGAAGAAAAAAAAAAAAAAAACACGAGTGCTTGAACGCACCCGAGACGCAACTCTGAATCTTTTTGTATTTTATTTTATTTAATTTATTTATTTTTTTTAAACCTAAAAACCACGATTCATGACCGACGCCGGCGTTTCGGAAACATCTAACAGATCTCGTCAACTGGGACGTCATGTTTCGCCTCAGACCTGCCTCATCCCTCATCCCTCTTCTCTCTCTCTCTCTCTTTTTTTTTTTTTTTTTTTTTTTTTTTTTTTCTTCCCCCTCTCCACCCCCAGTAGCTTTATTGGTTATCCATTAAATCGATGTCTAAAGAGCAGGAGTGATCTAATTTGGATGTGTTAAACAGGTACTTAGTTACAGTGCAGTAATTAAAATGCCATTTGGAAGGAACCCTTGTGCTCCCCCTCGGCAGCCCTGGAGGACCTGAGTGGACTTAATTGAGGAAATCCCTGGCTTAATTGATCCGTAACCTGCTGCTCGTGCCAAGTGGACGGAGAGTTTCAGGAGAATCTGAGGGCTGTGCATCATTTATTGCACCTTTTAAATGGAAAGCAGTGCAGATACAAATCTCACGTACTGAGAGAGCGCCTCAGTTCACGCAAAAACCTCGTTTCAGCATCCGAGTTCTCTGTTACAAGTTTTCACTCTCAGCGATGAGCCACCTGAGATACGGATCCGGAGCCATCGACATGCAGAACTCGCTGATATTAACTGACACCACCTGGAAGCCCCGCCCCCTTCCCTCCATCTCACATCACTCATCTTTCATCTCAATATGTATTTATTTATTTATTTTTAACTTGAAAAATGTGGTTTTACTTTCTGTCCTGATAAATACATTGTTTTGAGGTCCCGAACGTGAAATAAAATCAATCGGTGTGTGTTTTATTTGGCTAAAGTCAGACGCGTCTATGTTTATTAGGGAAAATATGGCGGCAAAAATCTCATCTAAAAATGGACAAAAAAAAAATAAATCAAAAATTAAATAGGTTTGAAACAACGTGGTCATGTGTGTCATCGTATAATCCGAAGCTGCTCCTCGTCTGTTTTAGTCGTAGTCGCTAAAAAGCCGTAAATATCTGTTTCGCTTGTGAAGATTCTTGTACTTGTGATGTTGACGATGTTTCCATGTCGTTGCAGCGTGTTCTGGGATCTGTACTGCGCCGCCCCGGACAGACGCGAGACCTGCGAGCATTCCAGCGAGGCCAAGGCCTTCCATGACTACGTAAGTGCCAGTCTGCTAACGCTGCTTCTGCTTCAGTGGGCGGAGCTAGACCTCAGGGTCTCAGGGACGCCGTTGTGACGTTACGGCGTTATGATTACGATTACGAAGGGTTAGGAGTAGTGAAGGAAGGCTGGTGTGAGTGATACGAGCTCGCGGACTTTCTGGAGAGATCAGCGTAGTTTTAATGTTTTGGGGGTTTTTTTCGTGATAGAAAACGCTGCGGTCGTTATTTGCTATTTCTGTGAAGTCAGTTATTCTGACCGTTATTCTTAAGTCAGTCCATCGCCACGCTCTATCGCCACCTCCTGGGCTGATGTGCTCATGGCAACGTTTTCAAAAACTCCCGTATGTACGCGTGAACGGGATCTCGGATAATTATTAATCAACAGTCGTCTACTTACGAAGAATCGCTTACACGCTGTGGATGTTTGCCGTTTTTCAGTTGTCCTTGTGAAGGTTAGCGCTTTTCCTGACTAAAGAGACTTCGTCTAGATGAACTTCTGATAAACAAACGCAGGATCTACGCAAATACGCAGAATCGAGCGAATGTGCAGCGAGCGATAGCGATGTTGTTTGGTCGGTTGGTTGGTGTGCGGGTCACACACTCCATCTGCGCCGCTTTCTCTGACTTTCAGCACGAGCTTGTGTGAGTAGAAGGTGGAGCGTAAACTTAAGCAAAACCACCAGCAAATCTGCTTAACGACGTATAAACAGCGTCATTTATTCAGGCTTTTCCCAACTTAGTAACTTCTCATAACCAGACGTCTTGGTTGATTGATTACATTCGGGTTAAATAGGTATTTATTTATTTATTTTTTGTCGAGTTATTTGTTTATTTTACACTCATTGCTTGAACTGTTGCATCAGCGGCCCTCGTTTAAAGCTAAGTGTGCTGCATGACGGACGCAAGGAACGAAGAGAAATTATCCTTCTGTGATTGCGACTTGAAACGGTTTCATTCTCTAATCATCAGGGCCAGACACTGGTAATGAGCTGAACATTTATTTGGTGAATGCTGGTCAAATATGATTAATATAGACTGCACTTTCATCACCAGAGGTTCTGATTTTTCCCAAAGCGTCGACTTGAATGCTCTAATCACAGCAGAGAGGAGTTTGTGTGTGTGTGTGTGTGTGTGTGTGTGTGTGTGTGTGTGTGTCTGTGTGTGTGGGATTTTTTTTGTTTTTTCCCCCTAGTGAAAGTCTCGGAGGATTTTTCCTTTATCTCTTTAAAGCGTCTGTTTTCCCGCGTGTATTTGGAGAGCCACCGCGCTTGGCGTGCGCGTCTCAGCAAGGTCCACTCGCGTGTCCTTGAGTCGGGTGATTTATGATGTGTTTAGCCCTCTGCCTCCTTTTTTTTTTTTTTTTTTTTTTGCAGGCCAGTTGCTCCACACAGGTGTGTACGTGTGTGTGTGTGTGTGTGTGTGTGTGTGTGTGTGTGGGGTTCATCCTGGCCGTCGCCGTCTCCCACTCTTTCCTCCCAGCCTTCTGGGGAGATAATGGACTACAGTGCTCTAATCTCCTAATCCCGGGAGCGGTTGAGGGGCTAAGCCGAGGGGATTTGGTGGGATTGGAGGACTGGCCGAACGCCAGAGGTGCCTGGTTTCTCCGCGTCCCCTCCATAATGAGCATTGATCGGACATTGCACCGTCCAGCGCCATTTATCACAGCTGTCCCGGAGTCGCCGCTCGATCTATGAGGGGTCGCCTCTCTCATCTCGCTGTTCCGTCACGGCTCACACGCTGGCCGAGGCCTCGTTTTGGCTCGCCGTTCCCAAGACGCCCGCGCTCATAAATCCTAACGGGGCCTCTTAGAAGAACAAAAGATTCAGTAGCGAGTGTTTTGGTGGGCTGTTTTGTTCAGATTAAAGCCGCACTTCTTTAGGGGGTTTGGCCTGGCGTGGCTCCACCGCGTGTGCGCGAATGTGCTTTCGTACCGTTTCCTTCAGCTCTGAGATGGAGAGGTCTGTCAGCGGAGCTGTTTGCAGTGTGTCCATGTCTCCATCTGGCTCTGTTGTCTTCCTGTCTCTCTCTCTCTCTCTCTCTCTCTCTCTTTCTCTCTCACCTTCCAAACATGCTTTCCTTTCCTTTCCTTTCCGTCTCTTTATCTCTCTCTACTTCCTCATTACTTCCTTATAGTTGTGACCAGGAGGTAAACATGCAGTTGTCAAAATCTCTTCCAGGCTCATTTACGCTCGAAGAGCTCCGCTTAGGCGGATATCATCCGGACAGAATTTAAAAAAAAACGAGTAGATATGCGTCACGAGGAGCGTATAGCGTCAACTCGGCTGTGACGCAGAATTATCTTACACGTGGAAAGCAGGAACTTGGGAAAACAAGCTACGTGATCATGAAAAAAAGGATAGTTGCAGATCAGCTAAACTGAGAAGAGAAGAACGGAAAGAAAAAAAAAAGTGCACGTTGCAGACGAAGTATAGCTTCTTACGACACACGAGTTTCACGCAGTTTAAAATGTTTTATATTATATATATTATCTGAAAAAATTATGTTCACCGATATCTTGACAAATGGTTATTATTTGCCAGGAAGCGTTACGGTAACTATAGCTGGGTTGTGGGTTTGTTCTTCTTTGTTACTTCGAAGCCTTCGCGTGTCGCATGCAGTGTCGATTATTGTTGACTCACTTTGTGCGTCGAATATTTTGCCTGAAAAAATTTGCAACACGACCGAAAGTGGAGTGTGGAGTTCACTTTGGTTCTTGCGAGTGTATGCAAAGGCAGGGATACCGGAATAAAACACACGAGTGCGTGCCGTTATAGGAAAATAATCAACACCAAGGTGAAGCAAAGTGTGTGTTAACGCTAGAAGTTTGTTTTCAGATAACCTCCAATGAGCACTCTGTATGTTTTATCCATTTACAGTTGATGCTGAGAGTACGGTCAAAGGACAAAAAAAAAAACGCAGCTTGTAACTGTTCAACTTGAGAACAGATTAATTTGCGATTTGAAGACTTTACCATGGTGGAAAACTTTGAGTTTCTGTAACTCTGACTTGTTACAAAGTGCTGACACTGGAGACTCCTTCCAAAAATGTCACTCTTCTTACAGAAAACGTCACGCCAACGATTATACGCGAAGTGACTTTTGCTATAGAAACGATAACGTATTTTTTACATGAGCACGTGAACATATACCTGTGATTTATTGACAATATATCAGAGCCGTGACCTTCTGACCAATCAGAATCAAGAATTAAACAGCCTGTCGTATGAATAAAAAAAAATAAAATTCCGTCCCAGCTCCCAGGTCGCACCGATCATCCCGGTAGTGCTGTGGCCAGGTTTAATTCCCTGTGCGGCCCACTGCTTGTCTTGATACCAGTGTAAATATTTTGGTTATGGTGTGGAGTAGAAAGTGCGCAGCGATGTTTATTCAGTCAGTCGAGTAATCAGCCAGCGTGACGTCAATAACACCATCGCCCAAACCGATGGCTGTGATAAGGCGGCCCGAGCGTGGACCAAGAGCTCGACTGCGCCGGATTTTCACCCTTTTGCTTCTCTCGCTTTCTCACGCATACAACATTGCTCTCTCTCTCTCTCTCTCTCTCTCTCTCTCTGAGGAAGATTGATTGGGTAATCTCGCTCTTTCTCCATGATGCATGCTCACTCGCTTGCGTGCTCTGGGGAAACAGTGAAGTGCGGCCAGCATGATAATATCCCGGGAGGAGGAGACGGAAGATGGAGATGGTGGTGATCATCAATCAAGTTCCTCTAATTCTACCACTTTTTGGTATTATAATAATAATAATAATAATAATACTGACAATAACGATGCCGAATTAAATATTTTTAAAGCGTGTACGTTTCCCGTATTTCCCGCATGTTAATCTGTCAAAAGAAAATGACCAACTCTTCAAGAAACGAAAACAAAAGGGTGCATTTTGATGGAACTCTCCGGCAATCGCGGGGTTAAAATGCTGTTTGCTTCTCCGGGGCTTTCTGAGCATGCTCACTGCAGGCGTATGGTTAATATTTGATCCAGTGGATGAGCCTGTGCTGGGTGTGTGTGTGTGCTGATACGCTAAAGAGAAAGCAAGAATATTTCTGTCCTTTCCGTAGCTCCTGTGTCTCATGCAAAGCACCGTCTTCCATTCCTTTTTTTTTTTTTTTTTTGTACGTGGAAGAGAGCAGTTACTTTCGTACGGTAGTTTTGTTTTGTTTTTCAACGCTTGCCATTTATTCGATCCAGATGGTTACCTCGTAGATATCCAGTTAAAAGCCTAAAACTCGTCTTCATGCACAATTTGTTTTAATCAGCAGAGTTTGCGAAACAAGTTAGTTCCCGTTATCACTTACGTTACAGCAGCTATAAACAGTCGCTTTCTTCGCTAGCATTTTTCTGAAGG
The DNA here is from genome assembly GCF_027358585.1 of Pangasianodon hypophthalmus. Lineage (NCBI taxonomy): Eukaryota > Metazoa > Chordata > Actinopteri > Siluriformes > Pangasiidae > Pangasianodon > Pangasianodon hypophthalmus. The sequence goes on from NC_069713.1 coordinate 31,205,886, forward strand.
TTATTAAGACAAATAAATGCAGCTTGTCATGTGACTGAGAAACGTCAGCTAAAGAAGACTTTCCTGTGGTGGAAAACCTACTTACCGTAACTTCTCCTCATAGAAAACATCACCGCATAAACGATTACGGTTTTTAAATAATTTTTAAAGTCGTTTGCGTAGAAAAACGGCGGTTGCTGTAGTACAAGAGGTTAGAAACTATCTAATCTCGTAACTAATCGAGACTCCGTAACACCCCTACAGATCGTCTGTGCAGTCGTACCCCGTGACATCAATCCCTGATCGATGATAGTATCGCTCCTAGCTATCGACTGTCGCGATACGGCCACAAATACACAACGTTGCGTTACATTCTTAGAAATAAAGATACTAGATTGTACTTTTCCTTGTTGCTGGAGTGGAACGAACAAATCCGAACATATATCTATAATTCAAGGTACATAACTGGACCGCTAACGCTCCTTCTTAGGTCAAAGCTACATAATGATGGTGGTACTGTTCCAGTGGTTTAGTACTTTGGTACCTTCGTATTTCTGCGTGTACATGATGCATCATCACAGCGAAAAAAGGAAAGAAAAAAAAAAATACCGGAAAACGTAGCCACTTGTTGTTGGCGTAATCATTTAGTCAGGTTTTTGGATTAATGATCTGCTAACGGAGTCAGTAACGCTTGGAAAACTTGAAGTCAGGACTGTAAATAAACCTAACGAGTTACTAGCTGATGCTGAGATCCGTATAAAAGTGAAAGTGTCTTAAGCCAACCAGGATCACACTGGTGACGATACGCGAAGCCTTGAGAACGGTAACGTATCGTGTTCGTGCGTCTCTGGATGATGTGTTTTCGTTAAACGAAACCGAATTCCACAGGACCTTCTCGAGGTCAGATATTACAAAGAGAAGCACAAGATTGTTGCATCTTCGTTTCTGTCTTCCGTCTGTGGTGACTGCTTTGCTCTGTCTTTCTGAAACTCCCTCTCTCTCTCTCTCTCTCTCTCTCTCTCTCTCTCTCGCTCGTTGTGTGTTGGCAGGCAGCGTTGGCACTAGACCCTTGGCTCTGCCTGTGTCTGGTGCTGTTCTAGCATCTTGGCCAATACCAACTGAAGGGGGGAGTTGAGGAGGAGGAGGAGGAGATGGAGGGGGTGCGAGTACATCAGTCTCAAGTACCAGCTGCCCATCCAAACTCCCAAAAACAAAAAAAAACAAACAAAAAAAAAGAGCCTCCCTTTGATAGATTGTGTGTTTGTGTTTGTGTGCGAGTGTGCACGCTCTTGTTTGCTTGCTTGCGTGTCTACACACAAACACACGCACTCTCACATATGCGTGTGTTTGGCCACACGGCCCGTGCCAGGCTGCTCGCCGGAGATGAGAGGCAAACACTCTACATCTGTTCGCGCCCCACTCGACGCATTCAGACACACTCGACACACTCATCACGTTCCCGTCCCGAAAAACCAGCGCGCCCCTTGCTATGCAGACGATGCGCCTGCGCCGAGCAGGTACGCCGCGTCCTACCTGGGCCGCCGCGTTTCCCTGAAGTGCCGCGGACGTGAAGGTGATCTCGCTGAATATCATGGAGCTGGCGAGCGAAGGGAAAAAAAAAAAAAAAAAAAAAACGAAAGCGTCAACTGATTTTAAGAGGCGAGATTAGCATAAGTGCGCAGTTGCTATGTGTGTGTGGAATTAATATTTATCACTGCGTCACGCTTTTATTTTCGCTAACGTGTAAAGCATCCTTATCTCGCCAAAAAAAAAAAAAACGTAATTACAAACGTTTTAAAAAAAAATTAAATACAATATTTTACATTTGATTGCGGAGTCACTGATTGTGATTGTAAACGAAGTAATTTTAGAGTTAAATATATGTTTTTAATATCGTCCATTTTTACGCCGGAAAGTGATTACACCCCTAATGGCCTGTAAACATGCAATAAAATAACGAAGTGTAATAATAACGAGGAAGCAAGTGATGCTAGCGGAGAATCTACTTGTTCCTCGCGGCTGAAGATTTTCACGATTTAGCAGTTTGACAGTTATTTTTCTGTGTGTTATTAAAGGGCTAATAATCAGCATCGATCCGTTTGTCCGTGTTGCGCAATCTGAGATGCTTTTCTGCTCGCCACGGTTGTAAAGAGTGGCTATAAGAACGCTGGGGAAAAGATAAAGCTAAAGGTGGAACATTTAAAACATTTCTGTGTAAAATATAGAAATATTAGTGCAATTTAAGTAGTAAATGAATAGGGAAGTTGGTATAAACACACACACACACACAGAGAGCCTACCTGATTGCACGTTATATATTTATATATATCTTTCTATATTTATCTATCTATCTATCTATATATATATATATATACACACACACACACACACACTCCCTGATTACTATTTTTATACTTGTGTCTCCTCATAGCTTCCCTACTGACCACGCTGCCACCTGGTGTGTGTGTGTGTGTGTGTGTGTGATGTGAGATGTGTGTGAGCAACAGAAAAGGAACACCTGGGCCTGTTTCAGTTGAAGCCACAAACTCCGCCTTTTGTCAAATTGCAAATCTTTGTAGTGAAGAAAAAAATAGGAGTCGTGTGTAGAAAAAGTCAACACGTAACACGGCGGAGGTTCAGCAGTTCCGCTTTCTGTCCCGGTTGCCGAAAGGTCGCGAGTTCAAATCCCAAGAGCAGCTCTTAACCGTTTAAGCGCCTGGATTGTTTTGGATAAAAACCCGATCAGTCGATGGAAACATTGATAATCTCTCCGACTCGAGGATGCTAAAACACCACACACAGACACACTGAGAGGGAAAAAAAACAAAACAAACGGCAGACATTTATGCTAACGTGCAGACAGAGCCGTCGTCCCACGCGCCGCAGTGAAAAGCAGGAGGATGAAAACAGGCTTCCTGTAGCATCCGTGGTGAGAGAGGACGGAATTAGCGAATGCACACTGGAGCTGATGCAGCTGAGGAATTTTATTTTTTTTTTATGGAGCGTCTGGTGTATCCTATGTTATTTTATTTTTTTCATGAGCATCATTTATTGCCAGTGGGCGGACCCCTGAGACGCCATGAACCGCCATGAGCCGCCTAGGTCGCGTCCGCTCTGCCCCTGCCTGGGTAGTAGACGGCTCTGAGCAGCACCGCTATGCTAACAAGATTTAACAGGCGATTGTTAGCAGTTAACATAGCTTGCTAAGCTCCCTGCTCATGCAGCTAATCTATAATTATTTGTGTTTTGGGACTGAATTTGGATGGCAGCCGGGGCGGTCTCTGTTTTGACGGTTTGTCCCTGTTTGGGCTTTCAGAAATAATAAGAGAGAGTCAGCTGTGGCTAGTCCGAACGATCATCCACTACGATCATCTGTCCATCCTTTTTCATTCGTGTTTTTGTCTGTGTTCTGTGGAGATTGTTTTTTTTTCTGCATGGGAGCATCATCAGCATCATCAGTAGTCGGCAAGTCGGTCTTCTGCCCTCCCCATTCACATTAGCATCAGATATTTTTGCAGGAATAATCCTAATCATCGTTATCACAGTTTGAAGGATAAGCTGACCAAGCTCTCATCTGTTACGTGTCGTTCCTAACGTTATCCGTAAACAATTTTTCACTTTAAAATGATCCTGTTAATTAATTAATAGTGTGATGTATGTATATATTATTAGTCTCGAATGATGTTTTGTGATAATTTCAGAGTATTTACAGCCCAGAAACATTTCAGCATGACGTATCGTGGTTACAGCAAAGACGTTATTAGTTTCGTTATTAAACGCTTACTGCATGCTTAACTCGACTCGTGAACGTAGCATTAACTGTGTAAAAGCTTCCCAGTGCAGCTTGTCCACTCCTAGCCAGTCTGCTAGCTCAGGGCCGTTCGCCATGCCGCATGAGTCACCATGTATATATAGACAGAACGGTTCTCCTCAGATTGCCAGCAGACATGGTGTCATATTCTGCACAAGCTCTTCTTCAACGTGAGTAGACGATAAATCAGAGACAGCAAATCACCGCGCTGGAAACCTCAATGCCCTCGATGTGAAGATCCTCTTAGAAAAGGAATCATTCCATCGATTCATGATTCATAAAAATGAGTCATTTTCAGTGGAATGGAGCCTTCGGTTACGTCGTACATTTCCGATTGTTTCACAGATCCGTTTCTGGGTTTCCAGAGCAGATTCCATAAAGGTTTCCAACCTGGGTAGCCTGAGTCGTGTAGACGCAATCGAGCAGAAAAAAAAAAAAGAAAGAACGAAAGCATTCACGTTTCAGATTATTCATTTGTTCACACGCAGTTGGTGTTTTGATTAAAATGATTGCCTCCTTCTGGTTTTATTTGATTAAAAAAAGAGACGAAGGATGAAAACCACAAAAGATGGTAAAATTCTCCAACATTAAGATGGTTTAGAAATGATCAAAATGACTGTTTTTGCTATTAGTATTATTGTTATTGTTATTATTAATAAAGGAATTTGACAGCACTGTTGCAATCGAAAATAATCGCTATTTTTTTATAGACACGTGAACAATAAATGATGTAATATTTTTATAATATTTTTTCATTCTTCGTGTGAGTCTCTGCACAGATCGAAGATCAACACAGATGTTTCTTTCGTGACCTTAGGATTTCTGTTTAATGTGTCCAAGCCTTAATAGTCATAAACACACACACACACACACACACATACACACACACACACACACACACACACACGAATATACACAAATGTGTATATTGTAAACTTCGTCCTTTGTTTTTTGTCCTTGTCCCTCCCAGTTTAATGTCCTCTCAAAGTGGGTTTCTTGAAATATTTTTTTTCTTACCCTGTGGACACGGACACACACACACACACACACACACACACACCCACACACACTGACACACACGCACGCATGCACGCGCCCCAGGACGTGTCTGAGTGACTGCATTAAAGTCTCGGATTTACTGGCTGGGTCGAAGAACGATGGAGAAAGGGCAGCGTGTGTGTGTGTGTGTGTGTGTGTGTTAGTGCTTGGATTGTATTTGAGATGCCTGTATGGCTCTACATGGGCGTTGTGTTTCATTAGGCATGTTCTCGTAATCACTTTTGGACGTTTTGTGAAATATTCAGCACGCCGTATTGTTAACACGGACACCTCACCATATTGTGCAACCCTCGTGTTCCATTCTGGAGGAGGCTCCATGGGTAGGCAAAAATGTTTGGCAGCATTTACTCCCCTGAGAGCAAACGAATAAGGAGAGCTGTCTTTAAAGAGAAACTCCACCCTGAAACACAGTAAATAATGTTTAACGCTGAAATAGTTGCCATTCTGGTGCTGGTTTGTTGCCTGGCGCTGCATTCGAGCGATCTCGAACATAAGCCAGGTATTCGCTCTCAGCTCCAGGAAACAAAAGCGCAAGCACGAGAAATCCACGTCGTTTCTCACTCGCACTGAGAAATCCAATGTAAACTCAGTGTCTGAACGTTGGACTTCATTTCCCAGAATGCAACGCCGCTATACCCGACGCAGAGACTCTCGGTCTACGAGATGACGAGCGACGTTAGCATGAAAACTTTAGAAGCAGATGAGAAGGTGAGCGAGCTGGCCAGGCTCGCTATCAGCACGGCATTGTGGGTAACGTAGGAATCCGTTAAAGCGTAATTTCATTATGATCTGACGAATAATCGCTCTTTTGTTTATTTCCTGAACGCCACCAGTCGTGTCTAAACGATGAATTTTTAAACCAGCTTTAGTTTAAACTTCAGTAAATGAGCAAATTTCTAATGAAAGAAAGAGAGATGAAGCGCTAACTCGCTTCCTTCCTCTGTGACCCCGCGCCCGCCCACCTGATGCTAACGTGGCTAACGGCGAACGAAAGCCGTTGCCGTTAGACACCCGAATGCGCTAACTGACCCCTATGAATGCTCACTCATTAGCCACATTAGCGTCTTCAAGGCCTGTCCTTTTTGTTTTTAAAGGCTTTTCACAGCTCTACTCCGCCAGACGTCTTTGTACGTTCTTTGTGGTCTTTAAAGAAGAGAAAAAAGCGTCCAGGCTTTCCGTGATCGATAATCTTTTAAGTAACATCGATCAAAGCCATTTGCTTTTCTAAGATGACTATCGAGCTTGTAACACTGATCAGTGGCGCTGAATGCGAGCCACCCGGCCATGCTATTGACCGCACGCGCAAAACATTTGTCTTCATTGTGCGTTTTAATTATTCATGGCCACGTGACCAGGGACACACACACACACACACACACACACACACACACACACGACACACACCACCAGGTTTTTAGCACTTTGTGGGAACAGAAAAAAGGCAGTTTTGACATTATCACGATGTTCCCATGATGAAAAACGTCTTGTCTATTCATCGATAAAATTCACACTTTTGTTTTGTCCAAAAAAAAAGCGCGGGTGGGGGGGTGGGGGCGTGTGGAAAAGGGGCGGAGCTCAAAACATTCGTAAAACTCTTACTCAGTGGTTAGAAATACGGCGACGGAAAAAGATAAACGTTTGTCATGAAATGGAAACGAATTTTAAATAAATAAATAAATGAGCAGGATTAAAACATTTAGTGAGTTGTATTCAGCAATTCGGTTCTTTTTTTTTTTTTTTTTTTTTCTGAACACAATATTTTTGTAGTGCTACAGCTCTGTCTTTTGCTTTAGCCAGTGCTTTGCGTGTTAATTTAGCATTTCTCAGAAGTAACGAAAACAAATCGACGCTCGCTGAAATTCTGGTCACGTTTGAATCACTTCCTTGCGGTGCGTCGATTCGGAGTCGACTCGCGTTTGAATTAAACTCGACTCACTCTACAGTCTCAGCCTCTATAGCTGTTCAGGTGCGTTGCATTAATCAGCTGCAGTACTAATAGTAATACAAGACGGTGTGTGTTCACCTGCGCTGTGTGTGTGTCACCTGCACGCTGTGTGTGTGTGTGTGTGTGTGTGTGTGTGTGTGTGTTTTCTTGCACGGGGGTGTGTGTGTTCACCTGCATGTTGCTCCACAGTGCCACAGGGTCAGTAGTGACCAGGAGCTCATTAATGAGGTGAGCAGCGAGTCACGTCGTAGAGACCCCAAGGTCCATTACATCGACTTTTGACCTAAGGCTATATTACTGACCAGGTGTATACACACACACACACACACACACACCTAACCACAATGTTCTCTTTTTTTCCCCCCGATTATTATTATTATTATTATTATTATTATTATATATTCTCTCTAACGTTGATGTTCAGTTCCAATACTAATCAAACAATACTGAATAGTGTTGGACGATATGATGATACAGTATCGATATCGCAAACCGATATATTTATATAAATATTTTGATACGTATCCTGTATCGTCGAAACGCGTCATCCCTAAAACCACGTCGATATTAGACTCTTGTTTGAACGTTGCTTCATATTCAAATCCAAGACAGACTATATAGTTGAAAGAAAAAAAAAAAAAAAACACTTCACATGGATGATTTCGTTTCGTAACAATTGGTAGCTAGAAGAGAATAAACCGCTAATTAAACGTTCGCGAAACTTCTATCTTTATGTTCCTGAATGGCAAACATTCCTTTTTGGATTGTTTGGTTTTGAGGTGTTTAACACCAAACAACGTGTCAGTGAACTAGTTTATTAAATATAAACTCAAAAATCGGAGTAACGAAACTTTTTTTTTTTTTTTCTTTCTCGCAACTTCTGATTCAGGGCTTGCGTACGTCAGTTATAACAGTGACAAGTTTTTTTTTTTTAATTATTATTATTAAGTAATATACCTGTCACAGCAAAATACGATTCAGCAGTTTCCACGTTCTCGCTGTACGCCGTGTAGTGAACATATGACAGCGTTTGAACTCTAGACGTGTCATGTAGTTAGACGTTTAAGGCAGCGTTTAAAGGAATTTTACAGTTGTAGCGCGAACAGTTTACAATAACGTCCGACTGCCGTTCCGGTGAAAACGTGAGACGTGAACGTGGTGTTTAGGACAGCGTGTTACACCGTTGCGTGAATATTAAAGCCAGGTGCGCTCGATTAGACTCGGCGCTGAATGAGCGCCTCTTCCAGTGAAGGTTTGGACGGCGCTCGGAAAAGCCTTCCGTCTGTCCGTCTGCGTGGAACTGTTGGCTCAGTCGGCGCGATTAGCTTATTTAAGGCTGAATGGACGAGTTTGTCCGGCTCCTCCCCGCCTCCTGCCACCTTTTCACAAACAGTGGTTGTTTTTTTTTGTTTTTTTTTTTTTTAAGATGTGTGTGTGTGTGTGTGTGTGTGTGTGTGTGTGTTCGTTCCACCTGCCCTCCTGTTTCAATCCGGCTTTTTTTTTTTTTTCCTTCCCCCAGTCTGGAGCACGCGCTTTGTCAACTCATCACCTGCATCAGTTGTGCGGGTCAGTGACCCCGACACAAGTGTAGCTCGCTCACACACACTCACACTCGCTTTCTCTCTCAACACACACACACACACACACACACACACACACACACACACACATACACACACACACGGAGCTGAGGACAAGAGGGTGAAAACCAAGCGGATTACAAAGCCAGTTTAATCTGGCCCAGACGCAGAGGGAATTCTCGCTCCCTCCGTCGCTCCCTCCTTCCTGCGATGGTGTTGGGGAAGGTGACTGCGGAGCAGAGGTCCCGATTGGTCCATACTCAACACACACTCCACACACAGACACACTCAACACACACACACACACACTTTTCCCAAGTCTATGATATATACCATTTTCTCGTAAATAACACGTCTCGGTCTCCCCTTAAGGGCCGTTCGTTTGAGAATTGCAGTTTAAGTAATGAAAGTCTAAATGATGGTCTGCAGTCAGCAGACAAAAGACATCTGTTATTGTTCCCCAGGCCAAACCTTCCTTCTCGCGCTCGCCTACCTTCGCGTGCGTGCGTGCGTGCGAGCGAGAGTCGAACGTGACGTCTCGCCTTTCTCACTCTGACACATTGTTCCCTTAAGCTAGAGTAAAGGAAAGCCCTTTTGACTGGAGCTGGATCTCGGCTCTCGCTAGCTACCGTTAAGACACGGGAGGAAGGAAGATGGTACTGGATACAGGCACACACACACACACTCTCTCTCCCTCTCTCTCTCTCTCTCTCTCTCTCTCTCTCTCACACACACACACACACACACACACACACACACACACAAACACGTGTTAAGAGGTGTCAGAACAAACTACTCGGTGTGTTTGTTTTGTTAGCGAAGGCGTTTGATACTAGCCGGATCAGAGAGCTAGGGAAGAGGAGAAGACGCCGTAGACTTTCTATTCTTTCTCCTAATGTGTGTGTGTGTGTGTGTGTGTGAGTGTGTGTTAGTGTGTTTGTGAGTGTGTGTGTGTGTGTGTGAGTGTGTGTTAGTGTGTTTGTGAGTGTGTGTGTGTGTGTGTGTGTGTGTTTGATCATTTGCTGTCTCATATCCTAGCCATCATTTGCTGCAGCCTCTCTTTTTCTCTCTTATTTTCTCTTTCTCTCTCTTTTTCTCTTTCTCTCTCTCTCTCTCTCGTCTTGATCCGGGATGCCTGGGGGACAGAGTGCAGACAGGACCCGTCTCCATGGCAACAGCTTCTGCAGGCTGCTGACACCCATCCCTTATTGGCAAGGGAGGGGGAAGGAGAGAGAGAGAGAAAGAGAGAGAGAGAGAGAGAGAGAGAGAGAAAGAGAGAGAGAGGCCACACTATTTCTCCTCCCGGGACTCAGTGGCCTGTGCGTTTGCGTGCAGAATTAGCATACAGCGAGAGGGGGGAGGGCTTGGGTTTTGTAATGTGTGTGTGTGTGTGTGTGTGTGTGTGTGAAGGAAAGGAGAGAGAGGTGAGGGACTAGGACTTCCCCAGGGTCCTAAACAATCTCCTTGTTCTAGGTCAGCGCCTTGCCTGAAGTACTGCACCGTCATTGTCTTGTTTTGTTTTTAGCGTCATGTGATCTATAAGCTTGTAGTGAAGTAGTGCCGTCCCTGTGTGTGTGTGTGTGTGTGTGTGTGTGTGTGTGTGTGTGTGGGGTGAACAGAATAGAGCGGGAATTTAATATTTGGTTGTTTTTAACCTGACAGCTTAGCTGTGTTTGATTTGTTGAGGTGTGTTGTAACCATGTTACATAACAAGTGAAGTGAGTGCGCATGGCAGCGTTCTGGGAGTGTGTGTGTGTGTGTGTGTGTAAACATCAGGAGCTCATGCAAACATGTCTACTACCCTAGACAGGCCCCACACCCCAAATCAAATCCAGAAGCTGGGCTGTAAGAGCAGAAAGTGGGGGCAGGGGCGAAATGGTTTTCGGGAGTTGGAAAGTCTTGTAGAGGGGGGAAAAAAAAAAAGCCAAACAAGCAGGGGGTTGAACACACCCGGTTAATACCCGCGTCCCGCTTCCATGAATCCTCTTTCTGGCGAAGAGAGAGAGAGAGAGAGAGGGAGAGGGAAGAGGGGGTGGGGTGAAATTCCATAACATTGGGTTGGGAGTGTGGCAAACGGGGCCCAAGCACAGATACTTCAAGGTGCCTCGTTTATTTATTCACGGAGACGAAGGTGCTGGAGCCCAAAGACGAGCTCGCACCATCGTCATCCACATCCACGCCGCACCTCGGCTCCCCCAGAGCAGCGACTTGCAGCCGTCGGCAGTGAATTATAATTCGACGCTCGTTATTTCCATGTCTGCCAACTGAATATTGGATAATGTGATTCCTAATGAGACACCCTACATGCTTCAGCATTTGTCAAATCACCAAAAGTTCTGCCTCATCAGAACAGACCTCGTGAAGGAGCACGGCTTCCAACAGAAGCATTTAGCTAATTGATTTCGATTCGAACGCGGATCAGGCGCTATTCGAATTACAAACGCCAGCGGAGAAGGAGAAGAAGAAGCTCTCCGGCGTCGGCGTCGGCGGCGTAGATTCTCAGCGAGCGTCCGTTCGTGTGCGCTGCCTACGCGGCTTAGCGCTTAGCTGTGGGACTCAGACAGGCTCGTCACCTGGTTGAGAACGGATTAAGGGATGGTGCGATTATCGCTCGTTCACCTGACCGCTCTGATCTCGCACAGGAGGGTTGTACCAGCTGTTCTCGTGTTCTCTCGTAACTTGAAGCTCAGTTTACTTGCACTATATGGCCTTAGACTTTCTGTAAAAGAATATACACCTTACACATATATTACTTGCTCGATAAACAGGAAGTTAACGTTGCACGGCATTTAATTTGTTATTTTTCAGGCTGATATTTCACTCGGGCCTTTTGTTTTTCAGATCTGAGCGCCTTCACAAAAATTTGCTGTTACAAGAGGTCGAGTGCTGGAATACCGTTTTTTTTTTTTTCTCTCTCTCGAGCGTAAATGTCAGTGCATTTCAAACTAATTCTCTCTTACATTAGTGTGTATATATATGTATAAATATATATATATATATATATATATATATATATATATATATATATATATATATATATGTGTGTACACAGTTATGGATATGTGTAGTTTTGGGATCTTATCTATTTATCGAAGTCTGTTTAAATGGCCAATGGCAGTTTGTTGGAAAACTCCACCCTGAAAGGCATTAAATATGATATTTAAATATTTGTCATGAGCTTAGAGATTGTGGCTCAGCGTGACCATTGATCCCGTGTGTTAACAGGAAGTTTTGGAAGCCGATCTGTTTGAGCGGAGTGTAAAGATGACGAAGTAAGAGCGCCGGACAGACTAAAGGACTAAATCGCCGCTGCATCGTAATCTTTACGCGTGCTTAAATACCACTCCTCCGTGATCACTCCACTATCAGTGGCAGTCAGAGTGAAAATAAAATATAAACCAACATGTCGATCCAACTAAAAACTCCGAAATCCAGAGTACGTCCCATTAACCGCTGAAGATCACGTGTTCGTTCTAAGGAAATGCAGTTTGTTCAGGGTGGATTCTCCCTGTAACGGTCGACGCAAGCTTGTAATTGTAGTAGCTGTTACTCTAGAACGTGTCTTTTAATGTGTGAGCAACTGGTTAAGCCAGATATCGGTAACAAGTTTGGCCGGAAATCGACGAATAAAGTTGGATGCGGAAATGTCGTCTTCTCGTCAGAGACTGTGGAGTCGTGAGGTGTTTATGCAGGTTTATCTCCTTTCTCACTTACACACGTGCACACACACACACACACACACACACGCACACACAGTCTCTCTGTTTGTCTCTGACTGTCAACAGAAATCAACAAAATTCAAAAGGTTTTGAATACGAATGGTGATCCTTTGAGGCATCGTACAGCTCGTTAGTAAAACAAAGAGGGAGACGGTTGGTAAGGAGTGACGGAGAGGACACGCCCCCCCCCCCCCCCCCCCCCCCTTTCAAACACTTGTATATAATTTGTTTATATTTGCACTTGTATAATCTTTGAGTCAGACTTACCAGAAATGCTATTCATTTTTAATTAGCTTCATGGAAGGTCTTACCCTCAAAGGAGATTTGATTAGCTAAATCTGTTGGCCAGAGTAGAGGAACAGGGACTTATCCGCATTGGACCAGCGCTTGGCACAGAATATCTCCAATCCTCAGCTCTGTCCTAGCATCCGCTAGCTGACTCACCTGGACGTATACCTTATTACTGTGATTAAATCAGGCGTTCTCCCCCACTCCATTAGATTAGACACTTCCTGTCTAACACGAGTCGGGTGAAGGTTTGCTTCTCGCTTTGGGCGAGAATCGTAAAAGCAGAAACTCGTACAGTTGGAATTATTGTTGCTGCTTTGCTAGTCTGTTGGTTCTGTTGGTACATTTCCAGTTTCTTGACGAGGTCCTCCTGATCCTGAGTGGTTTCATTACTTGCGAGATGCTGAAAAGGAAATGTTTATAACCTTGAATGTTTCCTTGTTGGTTATTTATTTGCTGGTTGCCTCTCAGTGGTCCTTTTGGTCTGAAATGTTTCCTCTTCCTTCTGTCACAAGTCCCAGATTTGGTGGATGCCCTGCTTTGGATCTCTGGATTTAAGAGATCTGGTCTTACAATAAGTAGGATGGTGAAATATTGCTCTGGTGAGGTATTGCAGAAAAATATTGAGTCCAGATCTTCTCCTAGTTGTCAGCTTTTTAAGCTACACTGGTGTGTAATAAGCTCATGGCTGGTCTCATAGTGTGTGTTCTCCACTTCTTACTCTAGCGCCAGGAAGAGCCTTCCAGGATTGAGGCCCTGAACATGGACAGGTATCGGACACTGTGGCTACACACCAAATCTGTCCGTGTCCTTCTCGGCCTCGTCCCCATCTGTCTCCCCTTTCTCTTTAGCATACCCCCCCCCCTTTCCCCTCCTGGTGCCTAATTAATGGCATTAATTATCTCCAATTAGCAGCGTGGTCTTGGCAGCCGTTCACGTCCCGCGTTCCTTTTGTTTCACGGAGCTCCGTGACACGCTACGCTCCCTGTGGGGCTGTCGCTGGCCTAATGAAAGGCAACCAGGCCGGGCTTTCGCCCTTTCCTCTCTCTCTCTCTCTCTTTTTCTTTCTTGCTCTCTCTTAGTATGAGTGAGTAAAGAAATATGCGTGTGTGTGTGTGTGTGTGTGTGTGAGCCACTGCCACGTCTCAGGCCCGCTTCAGGTGACAGCAAGCGGACACCGGCTGCTCAGCGAGCGCGGCCTGCCAGGCTTGTGTGTACAGACATCAGAACAGTGGCCTGTTTGGGTTGGAACGACTTCAGGGCACTGACTAAGCAGATCTAACTAACTCTCTGGGTAATGCACACTCCCTGCTTTCACCCTAGGCCACTTATCAGATTAACACACAACGTGTCGTACCAGAGCAACACGAATGTACCGAGTTCGTTTTGGAGCCGCTCCACAGACAAACCGAAGCCGTTCCTTAAGAAAAGGTGTCGTATAACGAAAATTCAGAGGCGGCTGATGAATGCTAATACTGACCTTTGATGGCCGTAGATAAGGACGCTGAAAAGAATAAGGCTCGCTCGCATTCTCAAGGTGTAAAATGAGTCCTGAATGCTCCGGCTGTATAAGAACGTGGAGGAACTCCATGCAGCATGTGATCTGCCAGAAATGTAAGCGCCATGCAGGGATCAATCCTGCACGTAGACGCTAACCTTGACCTCGGGCGTTGTATAACCGAGGAACTGATCTAAACCAGGGACGAAAGATTTGTAGCAGGTTTTCTCCTGAAATTTAATTCTTATGCTTGCAGTACATGCCTGGAGGTGAAGGGCATGAACCAGTCAGTCAGCCTTCAAAATATCTAAACGAAGACGTAAGGAACTTTACAGAACATCTTGCATGCTGCTTTTCTTGACATCTGTCTCTCCAGTGTTACACCTGAGTGTCCTCGTCAAACTTGCGCAGGTTTTAGGGCTGCTTGAAACCTACTATCATGAACCATCCTGAGCCTACTATCCCTTGGACCACATCATGTGGATCTCGATGAAGGCCACGTTCAGGTTTGGAGGCGGTCCGATTTCCCCAGCTATGAAGTCTCTGTGATCTGGGAGTGGTCATGAGAACGCTGGAGCTCGACCTCTCATACTGACTGAACAGACAGACGGCCTGATTACGCATGCAGGTCTTCTCAGCTAATCTTTATAGACTCGAGAACTTGAGTGAAAGAGAGACAGGGAATTGGGATGAGGTAGAAATTTTGAAAAAAAATCAATCACTTGGTCGAGGCTGGCAGATTTTCCCATTTAGCCGCCGGTGAGAAGGGTTTCATAAACGCCGTCGCGAGATCATCTGCGTTTCAGTTTACCGAAAGCAGCGGAAGTCTGCGTTCCTGCTGATTCGAGATTTGAATATACGACTGAATATAACACGTGACTCAATCTCCATTTTATCTTTTTTTTTTGAAGGGGATATTTAACAGGATATTTGGTAGATTTTGGGGTTCAACTGTTCGGGAATTACTCACATTTATGGGCGAAATCCTAAAAAAAAAAAAAAACAATACACAACAATATCCGGATCATTTTTATAGTTCTTACGGTAAATCGTTTTAACAGAACTCACGTAGTTTGTACCAACTTGCTTGTTTGGCACGTTTTACACCAAACTCCATAACCACCAAGCTGCCAGAGCTAGCTAACTAACTAGCTAAGCTAGCTTACTGAGCGTCACACACAACCTACATGTGAGTTTTATGCAGAAGCATTGCTTTATTTAACTGGCTGATCAAACGATAAAGTGATTTTTTTTTAGCGCTAAATATGGAGGCGGAGTCAAAAGCTGATGTAATTTGTATTATACTCATTTGTATTGTACATGTAATTCTTTTTCCTCAGTGATGATCGTAAGACTATAAAAATGCAAACTTGTGTACTATTTATTCAGGACAACGAAGAAGCGACACCAGCAACGAATGACTTTCTAGTACGAGTGCGTTGTTAAGGACGCTACTCGATGAGTTTTTGCAAAAATTCAGCGCAAATACGAACTTTTGTGTTTATGCAACACGATGTATATGCGAGTGATTCTGCTTGTTCAGGTGGGCGGGACGATGGAGCTTTGAGTTAAATAAGTTTCTAAAAAAAAAAAAAAAAAGCTTTAACCTTCGTGTCAGTAAGGAAGCGGAGGTGGTGTGGTGAAGTTTGCGGTAATCCCAATCA